>NW_015162102.1:3614-28137 GCF_001447785.1 Gekko japonicus
AGTGGGGAATCAAACCTGGTTCTCCCAGATTAGAGAACATAAGAACATAAGAACATAAGAGATGCCAATGTTGGATCAGGCCAAAGGCCCATCCAGTCCAACACTCTGTATCCCACAGTGGCCAGAAATACCAGTGCCATCAGGAGGTCCACCAGTGGGGCCAGGACATTAGAAGCCCTCCCACTGTTGACCCCCCCCCAAGCACCAAGATGACAGAGCATCACTTGCCCCAGAGTCCCTATCTATACCTTGTGGCTAATAGCCACTGATGGACCTCTGCTCCATATGCTTATCTAATTCCCTTTTGAAGCCGTCCATGCTTGTAGCTGCCACCACTTCCTGTGGCAGTGAATTCCAAGTGTTAATCACTCTTTGGGTGAAGAAGTACTTCCTTTTATCCGTTCTAACCCGACCGCTCAGCAATTTCATGGAGTGCCCACGGGTTCTTGTATTGTGAGAAAGGGAGAAAAGTACCTCTTTCTCTACCTGCTCTTTCCCATGCATAATCTTATAAACCTCAATCATGTCACCCCTCAGTCGTCGTTTCTCCAAGCTAAAGAGCCCTAAGCGCCTTAACCGTTCCTCATAGGGAAAGTGTTCCAACCCTTTTATCATTCGAGTTGCTCTTTTCTGCACTTTTTCCAAAGCTATAATATCCTTTTTAAGGTGTGGTGACCAGAATTGCACACAGTATTCCAGATGAGGTCGCACCATTGATTTATATAGCGGCATTATGATATTGGCTGATCTGTTTACAATACCCTTCCTAATAATCCCCAGCATAGCATTGGCCTTCTTTATTGCAGTCACACACTGTCTCGACATTTTCAGTGAGTTATCTACTACAACTCCAAGATCTCTCTCTTGATCTGTCTCTGCCAGTTCAGACCCCATCAACGTGTATTTATAGTTAGGATTTTTGGCTCCAATGTGCATCACCTTGCACTTGGCCACATTGAACCCCATTTGCCATGTTGACGCCCACTCGCCCATCTTTGACAGATCCCTTTGGAGTGCCTCACAATCCTCACTGGTTTTCACCACCCTGAACAACTTCGTATCATCCGCAAATTTAGCCACTTCACTGCTTACTCCCAACTCCAAATCATTAATGAACAAGTTAAAAAGCAGTGGACCAAGTACTGATCCCTGTGGTACCCCACTGCTTACACCCCTCCACTGGGAGAACTGCCCATTTATACTCACTCTCTGTTTTCTATTAATTAGCCAGTTTTTGATCCATAAAAGGACTTGTCCTTTTATCCCATGATTTTTGAGCTTGCTTAGGAGCCTTTGATGAGGAACTTTATCAAAAGCTTTCTGGAAGTCAAGGTAAACAATATCTATTGGATCCCCCTTGTCCACATGTTTGTTCACCCCCTCAAAGAACATTAACAGGTTAGTGAGACAAGATCTTCCCTTACAGAACCCATGTTGAGTCTGCCTCAATAGGTTTTGTTCATCTATGTGCCTACTAATTCTTTCCTTAATAATGGTTTCCACCAATTTACCCGGTATCGACGTCAGACTGACAGGCCTGTAATTTCCCGGATCTCCTCTGGAACCCTTTTTAAAGATGGGAGTGACATTAGCTACCTTCCAGTCCTCAGGAATGGAGGCTGATTTTAAGGAGAGATTACATATTTTTGTCAGGAGATCCACAAGTTCACAATTGAGTTCTTTCAGAACTCTCGGATGTATGCCATCTGGGCCTGGTGATTTATCAGTTTTTAAGTTGTCTATCAGTTTTAGGACCTCCTCTCTCGTCACCTCAATCTGACTCAGGTCTTTCAACACCCCTCCCGAACTCAGCGGCTCTGGAGTGGGCAAGCACCTCTCATCTTCCACAGTGAAGACGGAGGCAAAAAATGCATTTAGCTTCTCAGCCATTTCCCTATCATCCTTCAGTACTCCTTTTACCCCTTGGTCATCCAAGGGCCCCACTGCCTCCCTGGCTGGTTTCCTGTTTCTAATGTATTTGAAGAAAGTTTTATTGTTGGTCTTTACATTTTTTGCTATATGCTCCTCATATTCCCTTTTTGCATGCCTGACCACAGACTTGCATTTTATTTGCCATAGCCTGTGTTCTGTTTTATCAGCCTCACTGTGACTAGCTTTCCACCGCTTAAAGGAATCCTTTTTACCTTTTACAGCTTCCATTACTTTGTTTGTTAACCATGTAGGCTTTTTCTTATACCTGTTTGTGCCTTTCCTAACCTGCGGAATATATTTTATTTGAGCTTCTAGAATTGTAGTTTTAAACAGTTTCCAAGCTTCCCCAATGGTTTTGACCCTTTCTACTTTTCCCTTCAGTTTCCTCCCCACATGTCCCCTCATATCAGAAAAATTACCCCTTTTAAAGTTAAAAGTGGTTGTGTGAGTCTTTTTGGCCAATTCCCTATTTGTACAAATGTTGAACTCAACAACATTATGATCACTGTTTCCAAGTGGTGCAATCACTTTTACATCTCTCACCAGGTCTTGAGTGTTACTTAGGACCAAATCAAGGATCGCCTCTCCCCTGGTAGGTTCCGTGACCATCTGCTCCATAGCACAGTCATTTAGAGTGTCTAGAAACTCAATCTCTTTCTCTCGACTAGAACACATATTGACCCAATCAATGTGTGGGTAGTTCAAATCACCTATTACGACACAGTGTTTTTGTCTAGCTGCTATCTTTAATTCATTCATCATTTTATAATCCTCCTCTATCTTTTGATCTGGTGGGCGATAACAAACTCCCAGTGTTAAGTTTCCTTTTGGCCCCCCTATTTCAAACCATAGAATTTCCAGAAGTGAATCCAATTCTCTTAGCCTCTCAATCTTTTTGGACTTTATACCCTCTTTGACATACAGAGCCACCCCACCTCCAACCCTTCCCCCCCTATCCTTCCGATATAATATATAACCGGGAATCACCGTATCCCACTGATTTTCCTCACCCCACCAAGTTTCTGAAACACCAAGCACTCCAACTCCCCGATTTTATCTCGGACACTTCTAGCATTTGTATAGAAACGGCTATAATTTCCCATATAAGTTAAGCTTGCAGCCTTCCTCTTGCTACCTCAAGACCTTGTCAGGCAGTCCATGTCACTAGCCATGGTCTCAGTGGACAATTTCAATCCACCTCCCTGTAGAAAAAACAGGTACCCCCTCATCTCTCCGAGATGAGCCAACCCGAACCAGAGACATTTCGTCTCCTGTCGGCTTTCCTCCTGGCGGCCTGGGATGGGAGATGAACTAGAAAGGTGTTCTCTGGAATTCCACATGGCCACTTGCAAATTGGCCCTGGCTTCATGCCCAGCGATGGTGGGTTGGCAACCAGTTTCATCACCATCGGCTGGCCTAGGGCTGCCTCTAGGGCTCTCCTTGGTGACCATATGCTCCAATTACGAGGAAGCGGAATGAGGTCTTGCATCTGTGATTTTGTGCTTGGATCAAAAGGATTGCTGAGTGCTTGCTGTTTCGCTGACCCCTGTGCTTGCGTGCATCAGCTGATTGGAGCAGAGCCAGCTAGCCCTTTAAATTGAGCAAGGTTGTTGGTGGCTCTCACCCGAGACCAATGCACTCCTTTAAGCTCTGTTCAGGAATTGTTGCCAAGCTGATTCAACAGGATTACAGTGTCTGGGTTTGCAGCCTGGGAGCATTCCAGTAACTTTTACTTTTGTGGGCTTCATTTATTTACTCATGCCACATAGGCACTGCCACGGTGGCTTCTGAAGCTGGGCTTTCACCAGATAGAATTAGGGCAATTGGTCGCTGGTGCTCTTCAGCGTATTGTACTTACATACGCTCTCAGTCCAAGTAAAGACAATTTATTTTTGATTCTAGTCCCTGCAGGTGTGTTCAAGACAGTTTGGATTATAGGGCACAGCATCATCTATTGGGCAGAGAAATATGCATCTTCATCTGTCTGGGGGAGATCACTGTGGCTCAACAATCAACTTCAAATTTACTGTGGGCCTCCCTACTAGATACCATCTCCACTCAAGTTTTCTACCATGGCCTCCAGATGCTTTCATCATACAGCTGGGAGAAAATGACTTACCTGCTGAGAAAGGTGCGATGCTGCTACATTCCATCTAATCAGACCTTCAGATCCTTGAGTCTCATCTACCAGACACAAAATCATTCTGGTCAATCAATCAATCAATCAATCAATCAATTTTATTATTATGGTTCATGACCAACACATATCAATTTAAATCAGGGGTCATTTTGTAGAAACAAGAGGTACACGAGCTCATTAGCATAACTCATTAGCATAACTTATTTGCATATTCCACACACCCTGACATCACCGGAAGTGTGTCAGAAGGCAACATCCACTGTGCAGGCTCCACTGGACTGTTCTGGATTGCTAGCTATTGGGGGGGGGGGAAACGTGCAGATCTGTCCTCGCAGAGGAGGGAGAGCTTGAATAAAACCTGGTTTTAAAGGTGCCACTGGACTGTTTTGGACTGGGGGGGCAGGGAAGGCTCTGCAAATTACCTGGCTGTTTCTTGCTCTGACTGAGGGCTGCTGGGAGCAGGGGGTGGGGCTTGTTGCATGTGCCCATCCCCTGGCCTCTTTACTGCCGGAGCTCCGCTCCTGTGCACTCCCGCAAGAAATGATCCCTGATTTAAATGAATTATACCAGTATCATAAAGGTTTTAAGAAATAAACAGTAGTAAAATTTACAGAAATGAATAAAAATGTTATACATTTAAAAACAAAAAATCAGAATTGATGCATGAAACTACATGGGGAACACTTATTTCATGCATCAAATGCCTTTTGTAAATCATTCCTTGAAATTTCTAAAGGCTGCAGCAAAGCATCTGGTGCAAGCAAATGTCAACTGAGGAATTACATCAGATAAAAACTTTTTAGTAATTTCTAATGCGGGCCATGCAGGAAACCTCCCAAGCAAAGTTTGTAAGAGCTTCACATGAACTTTCTGATAAAAACAGCAGTGAAGCAGAATATGCTCGATTGCCTCAACCTTGCCTGCTCTGCAAGGGCAGACCCTCTCTTCCATTGGAATCTTTTTGTAATGTCCCTCGACAACTACAGAGGGGAAGATATTCCACCTGGCCATGGAGAAAGCCCTGCAATGGGATGGAATCTCTAAGAAATAGGATGCTGGGGTTAAAACATATCTCATTTTCATAGGGGTCAAGAAATTTGAAACTCTGTCAATATCTCTCTGCTGTTTGGTATTCAAAGTCCTTTGTTTAACGAGGGCCCTTGCTTGCTCACAGGACACTGTTAGAAGAAACTCAGGGGGAAAGTCGAGCAAATTCAGCTTCTGATAGACTGCTTTAAGCCAGGTAGAACAGAAGCCATCCCTAAGAATTAACAATGTAATATCAGAACAGGGATGGTTTATCTTAAGCCAAATATTTATAGAAGTGAGGCTGACCTTGGCCTCTCATCTTATCAGGCCAGATTCTAGAAACAGGCTAGCATTGGAGACACAACTAGGGAATCAGAATATTGCTCTTAAAAATTTGATTGTGTTTTCTCTAGTGGAATGAAACTTGAAGAAGGTGGACCTAGCATAGTTCCATACAAAAATTGGGAGACCATTTTAGACTGAGGGCTGTTGGTATATACTGCCCACCTTTAGTTAAAAAAAAAATCTTTAAATGCCCTGTGCAGATTTTTGTCCAATATAGACAACATACTTATGGTGAGCTTTCCTCGCCCTTGAGAACTGGATTACCACCCCCAGATATTTGAAGCTCAATACCTGCTGTAAACTGTGGCCATTAATACTCCATGACCTGACTTTAAGTCTCTCACCAAAAGCCATAACTTTAGTCTTTTGGTAATTGACTTCCAGTTAGTCAGGCAGGCAGGCATTTATTATGGCAAGAAGCCATAGAACACACATGGACCTTCAGTTGGTTGTTGCAGTAATGGCTAAACTCCTTCAGTGCCCATCTAAGGCCCACAGGGGTCCTTGATAACAAAACTGTATCATCTGCATAGAGTAAGGCAGATATCTTCCAATCAGCTAGAGTAGGAGGATGGGTATCAGCCCTGCCAAGGCTGCCAATCATATCATTGCCGTAGAAAGTGAATAATAGGGTTAGTTAGGAGCCCATTTTTATCACACCTGATTCTAAATGATGTATTGGTATGCAATGCTTGAATCAGATATAGGAGTCTCTTATCTATTGATGAAGCTCCTAATTTTTCCATAGTCTATCCCTAGGTATAGAATCGAAGGCGGTTTTTAAATCGATACAAGGCTGAATACAGCGAAACGGCGCTATTGGAGGCATATTTATGTATGAGATGAGACAGGATCAGATTGTGCCCCATGGTGGATCACCCATCCCTAAAGCCTGCCTGTTCGTTCACTAAAAGATTCTCCTGGTCTAACCAGCTCTTGAATTTCCCAAGGAGATAACTAGCGTAGAGCTCGCCAGTTATACTTAGCAAACTGATTGGTCTAGACTTCCGGTTTGGGCGGTGGCTGTTACGGATGGAGAAGGTAAAGGCTCTGAGGTTTTCAAGGATTTTAAGGTTTTTATGACAATTTTTAATTTGTGTTTTGTCTTGTTGAAGAGCCAACCTGTGCACAGCCGGACAGCTGCGAACCAGAGGCATATTTATCTATTAGATGGACAGGATCGGATTGTGCCCCATGGTGGATCGCCCTTCCCTAAAGCCCGCCTGTTCGTCCACTAAACGATTCTCCTGTTCTAACCAACGCTTGAATCTCTCAAGGAGATGACTAGCATAGAGCTTGCCAATTATACTTAGCAAACTGATCAGTCTATATTTTGCCGGAGCATCTCTCCTCCTGGTCGTAAAAAATGGAATTATGATCGTCTTCTTCCAATCATCGGGGATTCCCCTAGTCAAGTCAACATAGGTGAAAAGGGAGGCCAGCGGAGAGGCCCACCAGTTGATGTTCTCCTGTAATAATTCTGGTGGGATATTATCTGTGCCAGGAGCTTTGCCTCTCTTGAGTTGGCCAATGAGGGACTTGATTTCCTTTATAGTAACAGGGGACCAGTTTTTGGAGATAAGATGGTTGCTGAGCCTCTGCATGTAGTTTCCAAAAATACACTTCCTGTTTATCAGGTAAGATTAAAGAGTCTATAGGAGAAATATCCTTTTAAGTGTGTCTGGATATCAGTTTCCAAAAAAGCTCAGAATTTTTATCTTTGGTTGACTGGATTATTTGATTCCCTAACACCATTATATCCTCTTGCTTCTTTGTTGCCACTGCTTGTTAAATAGGATTTCTTTAGATATAATAGATGGTGGGAGGTGCTCTGAATACCTATACCTGTGGCAGTCTTATATGTCTGATAAGCAGCTCTAAGCTCCTTTTTTGCTTTTTGGCAATCCTTATCAAACCATCACTTTGAGTAATTCTTAGTGTTGTGCTTCGGGTCCGCCCCCGGTTGGGAATAACCACTGGCCGTGGTGAGGGTAGGTCGGAAGAAGCGGGTGCCTCAGAACTGGAGAGACTGGTGTTGCTTCACACTCAGTCGTCTCCTCGGATAGAGCACCTCTTTACCCGTGGCTCTCTCTCTGTGCCTCACAAGTACTCTCCGACTTCCTCCCCGGCACCTTGTAGCTTCTTCCCTTTTATACTTCCCCACCTTGTGTCTCCTTATCCCACAGGCTATCTCTCCTGTCTATCACCTCGTGTGCCAATCCCCTAGTACTTCCCCTCTGGTGGTCCAACCCCCGTTATAGTCAGTGTTAGCTAAGGTGTGCCTACTTCCGGTTTGACAGCTGGGATCCACCATCCCCGTCCCGTCGTCTGGTGGCATGGCTGGGGTTATCCAGGGGACGTGCCTCCTCGAGCGAGCCCTTCCTCCCCCCTCTATGTGCCGAGCCATGGGGTTGGATCCAGACCGCTCTTTCCTGGGGGTTTTCACACCCCGCCACTGACGCTGAGGGAGTGGTAAGCGCCCTGGGGATTCCCCGGGACCAGCCCCCTTTCCCTCCCTTCTGTCCGGCGAAGCCATTTCCTCGGCACCTGGGAAGCCCGGGGTCGGCCTGGAGATCGGCGCGAGCCATGCCAGTCCCGCCGCAGTGGCCGATAGGGCCGCGGAGGAGCCCGCGGCGGGACACTTAGAAATCTGTACTTGTGTACTGGCATCACATTCTAGTAATGGTTTCAGGAGCCAAAGTATGTTGTCAAACGGGATCGAGGGATTCCAGTCCTGGGAGATGTCCATAATGGCTGATCTAAACTAATGCGCATCCTCATCCTCCAGAAGCGTCTTCAGTCTTAGCATCAGACAGTCCAACCATTTGGTGTGACACCGCAATTGTTGGGCTGGTAATATACATGGTCCCGGTGAAATATTATAATATATTCTGCTCAGAGCTTTTGGAACTTTGAGTATGGAGGGCTTCCATCGCACCAGATAAAGTGGATTTAGCCAGAAGGGAGGTCTGCAAGGCAGTAGGAAAGTTTGTCAACTCTTGTGGTGGGGGGGTTTGTCATATTATTAAACATTTCTTTCTGGCAAGTAGTGTTATTCAGGGACAATGGTGTACACCTCTCAGAGCGGGGCATGGACACCTGGCTTTACAGCATCCATCATGGCCTGCTTTGTTGGCTACAGGTTTAGGAGCATTGGTGGGAGCTGAGAGCCCCCCCCCGCTCTTGTGGTGAGTTGGGCATTGGGACGGGTCTGTTTTGTGGATGCTGGGCCTGTGTGTTCATCGTCTCTGGTTGGGGACACCCAATGGGGTCTTGGGGGTGGAGCTGTCATGTTCTTGACAGAACAGCTCTGAGAGAGCCACGACTGACCCAAGGTCACATCAGCAGCTGCATGTGGAGGAGTGGGAACTCAAACCTGGTTCTCCCAAATTAGAGTCTGCGCTCCTAACTGCTACACCAAACTGGAGCAAAAGTTTAGTTAAAAAAATTATTAGGCTGACCTTCCAGGTTTTCAGAAGGAAGCTATTTACATTTTGGGGGGAAAATATGCTTTTCTTGTCGAACAGGTAGGAAGCAAAATAAATAAAATCAATACTTTAAAAAGGAGTTCATCCTTCCATTTCCAAGTTAGTTTTAAACAAGTTAGCCAGCTTTTAGGTTAGAAAGTCAGAATCAGGTTGTTGTTTTTTTAAAAAAAAATTCAATTGAAGCAAGGCTAAGTGTAGTTTTACATAACAAAAAGTTGGGTTGTGAGGGGCTGTCAAAAAGGCAGCTGCAGGTTGGTGCCGATGAGGAAAGAGTCAAAGGCAAAGCAGGTTAGACAGTCAGGTTACAGTGTAGTGCAGCTAGCTTACTTTGGTGAAGTAGTCAGGCTCCAGAAGCACAGAATGATTGGTAGGAAGGGAGTGCAGAGGGGCCCTTAGGGAACGGTTAAGCAGAAGAGTAGTGGGGTGGAGGGAAGGGGGCAGGCTGTGGCTTTCCCCCTCCCATTTGTGCAGATGTCTGCCTCTCGATGGTGTGATGAAGAGGCCTCCCAAGGCCATCATTGAGGCTGTGGCTGGAGCTCCACCCACAGAGGTGCCTGTAGATGTTGGCACTGTGCAGGGGTCTGCTGCTTAAGCTGCTTTTTCTTCAGCTGTTGTGACTTAACAACAGGAGAAGGAACAGCATGAGCTGTCTTTTGGATTGAACTTGGGGAACAGGAGTATTAAGCTCTCAAGTTCACCTAGGGACCCACAGGCTGCTGGAGGAGCTATAGGAGAAACTGGGTGCCTTTTCTCTGGTTTCCCCAGAGTCCAGAAGGCCTTCCGAGGCAGGAGGGGAGGCTGGAGGTGGCACAAGAAAAAGAGATGGAGGTGCACCCCAAGCTGCTGCTAGTTTGACCCCTTCTCCTTTGGCCATCTCATCCTGCCCCTCCCCAGACACAGTGCATCTGCCCCAGGTGGTCCTTCTTCAGGAGGACAGACGGATTGGTGGGGTGGCCATGCAGCTGCCAGCCAGCCAAGAGGGGAGCAATTCTGCAAACACCTCTGGTGCTCTACCCTTCAGGTCTCCTGTAACGAGGGACACCAAGCACTTCCAATTGAGATATTTGGTGAGGTTGGTACTAGATGCCAAGGGGTGGGTAGCCGCAGGTAGAGAATCGAATCACTTACCTCATTGGTGAGAGGATCTCTCTGGATGGGCAGTCCTTTTCTATTGTAGAGGGTTCTGCAGGGTGCTCCAAGATACTTATACCTGCCTGTATGTTCCATGCTTATACCATGCTGAACAAGACCGTAGTGCCCTCCTTGGGTAGGGCTGTCAGGAAGGATCTTGGCATTTTTACAAGCATCTTCTAATACTGTATATGCCATTAAATGTCAACAATTCCCTTCGGCTCTCTACATAGGACAAACCCTACACCAGAGGACAAATCGACACAAATCTGACATCAGGAATCACAAGATTGAGAAACCTGTAGGAGAACACTTCAACCTTCCAGGACCTTTGGGTGACCTCAAAGTACCTGTTTCATTACAAAAGAACTTCAGGAATGGAATGGAAAGGGAAATTGCTGAATTACAAGTTATTACAACACTTGGAACAGAAACCTCCCCAGGACTCAACAGGGATATTGGTTTTTTATCTCATTACATATGCTAACTCATTCAGTCCTCACATATGTATTATTGACAAGGACTATAAATCCTCTATATTTTAGTGTATTTCTTTTTCAGAATAGTATATTAGAACACTGAATGTAATGCAAGGGATATTGACAACACCACATCCCCCTCAAAAATCCTGTTAAGTGACCTCCACACCTGAGAGTTTCAGTTACATCCCACGATTAGAAAATATATATTTGGACATTTATCTGCTATTTTGACAAATTTATCGCTTTACAACTGTTGACCTTATAACCTTAACTTGTTATTTAGTTGAACAAAACTAAATTATTTAGCTTTCACTTAGCATATCTTGAACGTCATCATGTTATATGTTAATTTGCTATTCATTCTCTGGCTATGAGTTTGAACCTTACCTACCATTCCAACGTATTTGAAAAAGTGTGCCTTGCACATGAAAGCTCATACCTTGAATAAACCTTTGTTGGTCTTAAAGGTGCCACTGGACTCTAAATTTGTTCTACTGCTTCAAACCAACACAGCTGACTAACTGGAAGACAGTAGTAGATATGTCACATGCGAGTATCATAATTTAAACAAGCAGAACCCACAGGAGCACCTAAAATGAAGCTGACATACATGCTTTAATGGTGCTGTTGTGTTTCTTCTTTACAGGAGTGGGAGAGGATAGGAGCCCCTTGGTCCAATTCCCTTGAATCCTGTTTGGTCTTTAGTGGACAGGCAGCATTACCTCTGCTGCAGTTTTGTTGCCATTTGCTTGAAAAACAGCTTCTCCATCCTCCTGGGAAGTTTCCCCATAGGGAAAAGTAGACCTGCATAATTTCTGGAATCCTGAAACACCCCCAAATCTGGATACCATACTGGTGCTTAGGACCTGAATATCCCGGAATACCAATAATTATGTTCTCCTCAAGATCTGAAAATACCAATTTCTTTTTTCTGGTGAACATCCCTACATTAGACTGGCTGCAAGTCGGAATGCTTATTTCTATAAGACCATGGGCATCCACATCAACAACTTTTCTGAAACTCTATCTGCAGCAGGTGATTTTGCATGTAATAGCGGTAAATATGAGAAGATCCAAATCCAGGCAAACAAGAATTCATCTGATGGGGCCTTGGGGTTACAAAAGTTGGTAATGGCATTATGTAATGGTTTGTAATCCTCCTGATTACGACCTTGGAAAGCCCTCAAAGTTTTTGCACCTCATAATATGGTCTCTTAAATTAAGACACAGAGTTAGAAATTCAGTGATTGCAAATTGTGATCCTTTAATAATCTAAAGTTTCAATAATTAAGAAAGAGCTTTAAGCTTGATTGTTGTTTGAATGGCTGGCATCTCTAGTTAAAAGAATTTTAGGCAGCAATAAAACAGGGGAAATCTTGAACAGCTGCCACCATTCAGAGTAGCCAGACTATGTACAGTTATATTTATCAATGGTCTGATCCAGCTGATGGATTTGTCACTGCCAGAACTACATAGACCAATCTGCCCTCCCTCCCTACATCCTTAATTTAAGGCTTACAGAAGTCCGTTCTTATCCTCATGCTGGGGTATCTTTCTGGTAGACTTTTCTCATAGGCTTGCAATGGCATGAAAAAGGCTAAATTGTGTGCATGATGCCCAGTTCACCACAGTCAAGTGAATGTTCAGCAGCTCTCCATGCTCAATGGTTGTGTGAACTGGCTTTTGTTCAACAGCCTTTAAGAACAGTCTAATGTTGTGAACAGGAAGGAGCTTGGCATTTTTACAAGCACTGAAAACTCTTATGGCTGCCACAATGTAACAAATGCATAACAAAAATGAATAAGTGCCATAATAAAAGGTAAGGTCATTTGCATACAAACATGAACAAAGGCAAAAGAGAGACTAATGTGGCAGAGTGTCCATGCACCAGCTATTTAAACAGTCTTCTCTTTCTGTAGATTCTATTGCTCAGCAACTGGTTTGTCATAAATGAGTTCGGCGGCTATACAGAATTCACATCGCTTTGGCAAAAAGGAAAAGGGAATTTGCGTCCATGCCTTTGTTGGAGACCTTGATGCAAGCCCCAATTAAAACTGAAGCTATTCCTCTCTCTTTTTAAAGAAACGCTAAAGGGCAACTTTCAGCGAAGGATAGAAAACCGCCAGCATTATTTGATAGGTAATGCTAATTAACAAGCCTCTATTCTTGCACTTTTCATCTCGGTGATTTCAAATGCCATTTTATTTAGTTCCATTATTTTGAGAAAAATGTGTCTAATGCTACCAAGTTGTGTATTATTTTCACCTGTGTTCCACAGTAAAAGGGACCTTTCTTTCTCTCCAACACCCAATTACATACTGTCTGGTTGTTCCCAAGTGTCAAAATATAGATAAATAGAATATGGTTTCTTTCCAGACCCTTTGAATACATGTCCTCAGATGAGAGAGTAGAATCATGTGCATCATCTTCCCCATTTTTGTAATTTATTCATTTAGACATACTAAGAACTGACTGCTGGCTGACTTTGCTTTCACTTTTAGTAGTTTAAATGTTTCTTAGTGATTTGACAAAGGAGACTGGTCCTCCTTAAGTAGGCAAGAAACGTCAGAGCAAGGCCTGTTTATATGTCACAAGTGGAAACTTAGCTTTAAATTTAGCATTTGATTCATAGTTGAGTTTGGAAGTGAATTACGGAATAATGAATCTCTGGCAAATACTTCTTTTGTCCAGAGTACACACAAGTTGTGATCATGGGGGCTTTTGAGTCTGTATCATTAACACTAATGAAACTCCTGCCACCTAAGTGGCGAAGTAGCTTTTTGCATGGAGAACAGCCTATTTTCTCAATTCCTCCCTGAAGTGCTAAGGGCTCATACATTAGCTTTTCAATCATAATAAAAACTTCACTGAGGCTGCAGGCATATTTTATGGCCTGTTGAACAAGAGGTAGCTTTCTTTGTAACTGAGAAGGTGAAGAAACATTGCATCACTTAGACTGGCACCTGGAGACCATTTCCTATTATAAGTTTCTCAGTTTTGTGCTGATTTTTTTTGTTTTGGAAAATTAGGTCTAGGTCATGTGGTCCTCTTTCCAAAGAAGGATACGCCTCTTTCCAAAGAAGGATACGCCATCTTTTACAACGCTCACTGAAGTGTTCCCCTGGAGACCATTTCCTATTATAGGTTTCTCAGTTTGGTGCTGATTTTTTTTTTTTTTTGGAAAATTAGGTCTAGGTCATGTGGGCCTCTTTCCAAAGAAGGATATGCCATCTTTTACAACGCTCACTGAAGTGTTGTAAAAATTATTTATGTTAAATTTTTATATTCCAAATTGAGACTAATGCCATGGCAATGATGACTTCTTTGTGGGCCTTCATGCTCACATGAATACATCCCTTGGTTTGTCATCCCTTGGTTTGTGCATCCCTTCAGTCCTACTGCAGTGCACGTAGTGAAATCCAGAACAAAGAGAAGCAAACCAGGTTCAATCTTTCTCAAATGTTAACCTGCCCACACACGTTGGTGGTTGGAAGGAGCCTATCCTTGCCACTCTGGCTTGGGAAATTCCTGGAGACCTGTGTGGGGAGGACAGAGTTTAGGGAAAGGAGTGAGTTCTGTGGGGTTGTGATGTTGTAGAGTCTGCCTTCTGAAGCTGCCATTTTCTCCAGGGGAACTAATCTTTATAGTCTGGAGATCAGTTGTAATTCTGGAAGAATTCCAGGCTCCACCTGAAGGTTGGCAAACGGATATTGATCTTGTCGTGTCCCTTGAGGCCACACCTCCATGGGGAGTACCACGGGCTGGAAGAGGACCTTTGGGGGTTCCGCCGGGAGTCTCAGATGCATGGGTCATCCATTAAGTTACATCACTTGCAGCAGGAACCGGCACCACCTTGGAGTTCAGGTCTCACTGGCCTCAGAATCTCTCTCTCGCTCCGAGCTGCTCAGCCTGTAACTTTATCTCTCCATCCTCCTTGACTCTGGCATCCTCTCCTCCTTTTATTCCCCTTTCCAGCCCATGCTCATCCCTTCCTCTCACGCCTCAATTCTGAGTGGTTCCCTCATTGGTCACGTTGGAGCATCTCCTCTTCCCTTGGCCTCGCCTCCCTTCTACATCTGGGTGGGGCTCGCATCTTCGGCGTGGGTGCCGGGTCTGGCATCCTTGCACCCCTGGGGACCAGCAAGGCTTCTGGCAGTGTCCTGGCGCCCTTCTCGCCCCAAGGTGCTTGGTCTTTAAGATATTTTCCCTGGCTGCTCCATCTTCTCCCGGGTGACATGTGAGGGTTGCGGGCCGGGTCCGGGTGGTGCCCCAAACTATGGGACATGTCCGGGTGGAGTCTTCCTCACCATGGTGCCAACAGGTAGGTGTGGGTTGGGTTCTGGTGGCACCTTCGGCCCTGTTGCCCTCGGCGCTTCCCACGGGGGTCCTGGTTGGGAAGCCTGTTCCTTCCGCCATGCTTCCAGTTCCGGGCCCTCTCAGGACGGTCTGCTCCTAGGTGAGGGAAGGAGCATCGCCAGCCGCATCAGAGACGTCTGTGCTTGGACTGGCCTTGCTCTGTTTGGCCGCCTGACTTCTGTCGGCATGAGGACTGATGATGGGGGGAGGAGAGCAGCCCAGTCCTGGACCGGGACTGAAACCAGGGGTGGGGGGAGAGCAACCCAGGCCCAGGCCAGGCCAGATCTTTTTGGATACAGCATAATACATCTGTAGATGAGTGTGTAATATAACGAAGCCATTTGCAGCTTTGAAAGGGCTTAACTATCCCTGATCTATAATGACAGTGCTGCATATATGTAAAATATATTCAGTGTCTGGCTGGCGGAGGGGTGGCGGTAGGTCTGACCCGTGGTTTCTAAAGGTTACAGCATTATGCCTAAGTATGAAAGCCAAGAGGCTGAATAAAGGCAGACACTGGTTTTCACAAGTCACATAGGTGTCTTGGGTTTGGCCCACAACAAACTCATCAGCCAAAGATAACATCATGCTGTGTTTTTTATCAATAAAATTTTAATGTCTGAGTTATAAATATTCTCCATTTGTTCCCTATTTACAGTTGCAAAATATTTTAAGATATTTTCCCATCACCTGTCATTCAGCATCTCTCTATAAATGCCATGAAAATGTCATTATGAAATAAAAATCTCTATTTTCAGCCCACAAATCTGACACCCACGCACTCACACAAAAAAGATTAGGGGGGAGGGGAAATACAGTACAGCAGGCGACAATGCGAACATTTGCTACACAGTAGCAAGAGGATTGAGTCAAACACTTTTCTGAGTCTGTATTACAATGGCAAGCTCTTCAAGATGTTTGTGATAGACCAACGCTGGCCAGAACATTTCTGTAGAACAAGTTGAAATCCAAATTCATTATCATTGTTTTCCTGAAGCTCCAAGCAGCGTTTGGATTTTCTATTCTGGATTGGGCCTCCCTTTAAGAGCAGAAAGAGGAAAACAACAACATATTACATCAAAAGTCACTCTTTGTTCCTCAGCTCATGACACTTCAGATTAATAGTAACTTTATCTGGGACCATACTAATAAGTGAGAGGGTAGTTTAAGTCACCCGATATGTAATGACTTGTGGCTCCACCTTTAGGAGTTAGACAATAACAGTCAGCTGGCTCACGTCACTCAGAAAATGCTCCTTCCAGCCAGACCATGCGTGGGGAGATTTTCAGACAGATATATCTCAAATAGCTCAAAGGAGATTTTCAGATAGACACATTCCGAAATAGTCAGAAAACACACAACCTCAAGTGAACAGACACACGCTTACCCCTCTTTCTCTCTTGTGCCAATTCCAAACTCAACAGCCCTGTTAGAAGTCCCTGTTCAAAAGCCCCAGGATGCACACCCCCAAGAAACCTGTGTCTGATCTCAGATCTGTAATCTTGCTGTGAGGATGAAGTAGGGATGAGAGATTATGCTTACTGTTCTGAAACCTTTGGGAAA
Organism: Gekko japonicus; assembly: GCF_001447785.1. Taxonomy (NCBI): domain Eukaryota; kingdom Metazoa; phylum Chordata; class Lepidosauria; order Squamata; family Gekkonidae; genus Gekko; species Gekko japonicus. The sequence continues at coordinate 20,081 of NW_015162102.1, forward strand.
TCAGTAAATCGCTACAAGTCACTTGCTTATGTGTTTTCAGAGGGATTGCAGCTTTTTTGTGTCAAATTAAGTTTGCAGCCTAGCTTTGCATAACTCAGCTTCATCTATTCTTCATTATATCTAACAGTAAAGTGGTTTAGCTGTCAAATAGCAAAACCAGACCACCACAGAGAAGTCTGGGGTTTCTACAATTTCAGGAGATTCCCCAGTATTCAGAAAACCATGACTTTGCAATTTAACCAAAGAAAAAGCATCCGAAAACAACCTGAGCGTGCTCCATGAAGAATGATCAGTAAAGGGAATTGTAAGTCAATCAAACAAAACAGCTAAGCTGATAAAAGAAGAAATGGGGCACCACAAGCTCCTGAGAAGTTACAGGATCCCAGAAGGTGAGACTTGCAGGGGGCTGAAAAACTACTAATATGTTTTTGTGAAAAAATTCTACTCCACCTTCTTCCAAAACAGGTACACATGCTGCCCTACAAAGTTAGAAACTGAGCAAATATAAAGAAAACAATCTAATTTTGAAACATCAGCCTCTAATATAATTTACACAAAACAATTAAGCCTGAAACAGTAAGCAGCATCAATGGTAAAAGCAGCAACGTGCCTACAATGTGCTCTTGGAGGTACAGGGAAACTGGCTGTGAGTGAAATACTTGTTAAGTTAGCCAGTGTCATGTTTATCTGATCTATTTCAAACAACCCATTTGGAAACAGGGCAATATTGCTCTTACGGTCATACCTGTTACTACTTTTACACTAGTAGGTTGAGATCTACACAGCAGAGAGCAGACAAAGCTGGGAGAAATTCGACAGCTCTATGCCAAATGTTGTTACTGTCTACATTAGATGGGCAAGATTGGAGACTGCCAATCTAGAGTGAGGATGACAAAGGAAAACTACCTTGACATTGTACATAAAGCATTTATGTAGCGCAGAAGAGATCTTGGTACCTCATTCAGTGACAATGTGCAACTCTTCTAATCAGAATTATGTGAGGATTAAATAATCACCAAGATAGCATCACAACTCCACCAGGCAAGAATTCTGGCTTGATTTACAGTCAAGGCCCATAAAACGTGTACAGAGGTATAATGGTTATAATAGCAGGTGAATTTATAAAATATTATTTGATAACAATCGTATCCATTAATGAAAACTCTTAGAACTTTTATTACCACATCACTAATAAGACTAGAAAGTGACTATTTTTCCTTCTCCTTGAACATAAGTTACAGCTGGCTTTCAGGGTTATGTTATATGATCAGACAGAAAAGGCTATGAATGGCTCCTATAACAAAGGAAGAGACTGAGCTTCTTAATGAGTAAAAGAACCATTAATCTTACCCTGACATTGGTGTCCAGACATAATACCTTGCTAGGATTTGTGACTCAGATAAATTAATTCTATTAATTTTAATCTCTCGTTTTACCCCCTCAAAATAGAGGAAAAGGGGAAGTGTGTCTTTTCCCCTTTTCTTTTCTACTGAATAGAAGTCAGATGCTCAAGGTTGGGTTTGAAGTATTATTCACTATTAAGACAAAAGCTGCTATGCAGATGAAAGAGATAAAAGGAGATAAAAAGCATGAGTTTCACACAGATTAGATATTTATAAAGAATGAAGGGGTCCAACTGTGCATGGCATATATTCGAAACTGAATTATTCATGCTAGATAATTAGATTATTTTAACCTCACTCTCTGCTCACACCCATGCTGCCATTCTATTTATTACAAATCAGTACTAGTCTATATTGGACTGAAGCCTGGACATTTGATGCCCATTTGGATGGAGGAGGAAGAGAGGACTGATCATATGAATTACATAACAGAATTTGGTTGACTGCTGACAAGAACACAACTTATAAAGCAAGTAAGTAACAACTCATTGAATGTTTATATTGACTCTGATTAGGGTCAGATGATGCAAATAATGTTAATTTAAAAATAAATACACAATATATTATTGCCTCCTGGAATTGTTAAATAATTGACTGAGATAGTTTCATACATTCAAGAATTCAAGTAAAAGGATATAATTATCATGCAATAAACATAACCTATGAACTTGTCACACCACTGCTATGGGTCAGTGAATACAATTATAGCTGTTCCTTATAAGAAGGAGTTGACTAGGTGCATACATATTTACTATTAAGGTTATTTTAGCTTGTTTTTCTGCACTTGAACCATCAAAATTCTACCATCTTCTGAGCTGCATATTAATTCTGGATGTAAGTGTTATTTGACATATATAGCTACACCTCTCTCTTTTTCATTGTCTGAAGCTATACATTTCCCCCCAAGTTTTTAAATCTCCAAATATTTTGATCTGAATATCTTATGTGAGTCTCTTATAAATATATAATATCCAGTTGCTAATTCTTCTTCAGTTGTTGAAAAGTTTGTCTTCTTTTTTGGGGTGCATTTAAGCCATTAATGTTTATTGAAATTATTTTTATTTTCCCTCTTATCCATCTTTATTTTGGGTTTTATCATCACCTTTATGCTTCATTTTAAATCTTGTGATCCTCTGGGGTAGTGCAGTCATCTTAGATGTTCGAGTTGTTGTGGTTATTCCAGATGCTCTTTGTGTTTCTTGCTGGGTCTCATCAGTTTGCATTTCTTCCTCCTCCATCTTCAGGTCTTCACCATATGTTTTAATAAAATCCTCCACTTTAAATTTAGAATTGATTCTATATCTTTTCCCCTTGTAAGTAAAGAGGAGGATTTCTGGAAACAGCCATCTATATGAGATTCCATTCCTTCTAAGAATGTAAATTCTGCATATTCTCTTCTCATCTCTCTCACTCTCCAGGGTATTTCCTTTAAGATTTTTATTTTTGTCTCCTCTATTTGGAAGGGTGTCTCTTTTGTTGCATTGAGAATGGCATCTCTTATTGTTCTTTTATTAAATCTCACGTGCATTTCTCTTCGTGGACTGTGTCTTCTTGCATAGGCAGAATTCATTCTGTAGGCCACATCAATTCTTTGCCATTAATAAAGGCACTTGTGCATCACTAGAGATAGGCTGTGGCTCAGAGCACATGTGGAAGATCTCAGGTTCAATCCCTACCATCTTCAGTTTATGGATTTCAAGTAGCAGGTGTTGAAAAACACATTTATATTCATGAGGTACATTTTGAATTCTTGTCAAGTTCTAGTTTAATAAGGGCCTCATCCATATAGTTTTGTTTAGATTCTACTTTTTCCACTTTTAGGTGCATCTTTTCAGATTTGTCTTCCATCTGATTAACTGTTTTGGCCAAGGTGAACAACTCTTGTCTATTTTCTATTAGCTGTTTTTGTACTTCTGTCATATGCTGCATCATCTGCTGTGATAAGGAGTCCAATTTGGTTTGCACAGGGTTAACAGTTGCAGCTACCACTTCTTGTATTAACGTATGCAACTCTTTTGCTGAAAGCTGGCAGAAATTTAGTTTGACCAGGAGATATGGTAGAAGGGGGAGGTTTCCCTTTCTTATCCATATTTCTGTATTTTATATTATACCTCTGATTAAGGAAACACCTCTTTACTGTTAAATATTCTATTAATCAGGTAAGAGAAGGAGAAAGAAAAATAAATAAAAAGAACCCATTTTAGTTGTCCATAAACACTCTGGCAGTTAATATAATCACAAAGAGCAGTTATCAGTAGTTTGTGTTACACTCTGTACAGACTATATTTTGAAGAATACAAAATACAGCCTTAAAGACATAACAGTTCCAAATTTAGAGCCTCTCTTACACGGAAATGACATTCAGAAAGTGAAAGTAAACTGCAACATAGTCCTTGACCATCTTTCACTTCTATCTTCTTTCTTCTGTTATCTTTATTTATATTCCAAATAAGGCACTAAATAAAACTGTAATCCAATTGTATATCTTCACAAATATCCAAATTGTAATCCCAAAAGTGTTAAAATCAAAGCATCACCAGGCTTCTGCAGACTCTTAATATTTTAATCCACAAGGTCGTGAGTCAAATAGTAATTAAAAGTAGAGTATTAAATCAAAAATTAATCCCAGACTTCCACCTTTTTCTCCTCGTTTAGCCCTTGAAAAATATTCCAAATGCCAATTTACCTCTTCGGATAGCCGCTTCAGAGGAAGGGGGAGGGAGTTCCTTTCCATCCATCCAATCTTTTAAAGATCTCTTTAAAGGGGCTATATAGACACAGTCCCTTCCAATTGCTGTGCTTTGTCAAATACTCATGGTGTAGAGACTTTTTGAAGATTCAGATGGGATCAAAATGCTGCTCCCCTCTGTCCTGGTAGTCATGGCTCCACAGCTATGGAGGAGCCACAGCTGCTCTCATCTGGGTTTGGGCTTCAGGTGATCCTGGTCTCAATCCACTTGCCGCCACTTGCGGAGAGTCCAGGATCAAGCCCCTTGCAGTTGGGTCCCTCTCCAAGGAATCCAGGGGTGGGGGATCATAAGACAGTGTTCCCCCACCAAATCCAGCAATCCGGCTCAGCTTCATGGAAGCGCTCCTGGAGCTTGTCCGCTGCCACCATGCTGAAAACCGGAGTGTCCTTCTCTAGCAGAAGGAGGGATTCAATAAGAAGCTCTCCCCTCATTTCTACTGACAGAAAATGTAGACAGGAATGGCTTCAATACAATTATTATCCAGTATCAGAAGAACACATTGGGTTGGACTCAATGATTCCATTCTACAAAGTGAGATCTGAGCAGTCTTTGCCACCAGATGTAGGTGACGTATAATTCTCTTCACTTCAAGTTTGCTGGAAGAAAAACAATATAATCCACTGGGAAGCACCTGGGTTTCTATTATATAAATGATATTGTAGCAAGACTAACCAGCCCAGAATTTGTTCCACCAACATTAGGTCAACAAAAGTTATCAATATTACTATATGTAGATGATATGGTCCTAGTTTCTTTAACCAGGATTGGATTAAAGAGGCGTTTGGATAACTTGGGGGACTACTGTACAAAAGCTTACCATCAACTACTCAAAAAGTAAAGTAGTGGTCTTTCGAAGAAAGCCTAAAAATATTTCTGGAGTATACAAGGTACTCCAATAGAACAGAGTAAAAATTACAAATATTTGGGTCTAATATTCAGTGAAACCTTGAGCTGGAATGCCCACATTGCGTCCTTAAAATCTTCAGCAAATAAGATCATTGGTGTGGTACTGAGATTCTATTACAACAAGGGAAGTCTACTAATAGATCCAGCCCTTAAACTTTTTGACAGCAAAGTAATCTCACATAAACTATATGGTATAGGACTTTGGGGGTTGAAAGAACAAACACTTTCTAGCTTGGAGGTAATCCAAAATCTTTTTTTTAAGGTGTATCTTGGTACTTCCAAAAGGGACACCAGCAGCCCTATTAAGGGCAGAACTTGGCCTCCTCTCAATTAGGGCTCGTGCTCATCTAGCTAAAATCATGGAAGAAATACCAATTGATGCAAACTGAATCTCTTGGTAAACTTAGCTATTGTTTGTCACTAAGTAAAGATAAAATTCGCTCTGATTTTGTTCATAACATAACATAACATAATTCCCATTATACAATTCCAGATGATTTACTGCGATCTTTAGGGAACAACCATGATCTGAGGCAGTGGGTGTTTAATGGAGATGCCATAATAGATTATTCTTTAATCATTCAGTCAAAATTTGCTCCTTGGTACAAAGACATAAAGAAAGATCATTTAAGAGCTGCATACCTGGTAAATATTACCGCATACAAGCTTAGAACAGCATTTACAGTATTGTGTTTCCAGACTATGCCAACAAAATTACTCCTTGGACGATACTTAAAAATACCCCAGGAACAACATATTTGTATCTGTAAAACGTCTGTGGAGGATCTTTTTCATTATGTTATGGTCTGCCCATTGTATTGGGAACTGAGATGTAAATTCTTGACTGCAATAACAGATCAATTGCAATTTTTTTCTGACACCGATAAATTAATATTTCTGCTGTCAGACGCAGACCCTACAGTTTCCTATAGGGTAGCAATCTTCGCCTTAGTGGCTAGTAAAATTAGGGCCAAGAACATAGGAAAATAAAATGAAATTGAACTGTAAAACAGCAATGTTTGAGGATGTGTATGTGTTTAATTAATTTAAATACTGAATGTGCAGATTTTAGAGGTGATTATATTTTAAATCTAATTCAAATTCCAGTGCTGTAAGTTGTCTAATTTGTATATTGTTTAAATTTAAATTTTAAATTGTAATGGCTAATGGCTACACAATAAATTTTACTACTACTACTACTACTACTACTACTACTACTACTACTACTATACCTAGCTTGCTATAGTTGTTAGACAAGTAATGTTCAATCCCTGTTCCCCCATTGCCCTTCTTTCTGAGAAATAGCGCAAAGTTAATATTTCTGAAACTCCACTGATTCAATGAGTAGAGACAAATTTCACATCTGCCAAAAATGACCTTACAATATGTTGAAAGTTATTGAAGTCCATCTTTTATTCCCCTATGACAACTAATTTTTCCTCTCATACGTAAGAAAGGACATTATTTTCTTATTTTTTCACATATAAAATTCCTGACCTTTATTCTAACCTTAACTAGAAGACACAATTTCATTACTGAGATTTTTGACTAACACTGTTTTCTTATTGTTCTGCAAATTTACAAAAATGCAGTAAAGATTAATCAAATTGTATGTTTTTTTAGCACACTCAAAAATGTCCTCAATAGCTCACATAGTGTTCACAGATTTCTAGTTCTTGTTAACATAAATTTTTGCAGTCTCTTTGCCTTAACAATGTCATGGGAATGCTAGAATGGCCTAGCTTCTGAGCACTGTCATTTATATCATGTATGCAGTACTGGAAAACTATATGATAATGTGCATACAAGTACTTTTTAATTAATGAATTTTAATAACAGTTGTTTAAATCTGGCAGAAAGAAGACAATGACACACAGCAAATCTTATTCTAATGAAAATTAAATATTGTTGCTATTGAAGGAAGCCGAAATCTAATATATGATTTTAAGATAATCTTGTTATGTGCATGAGTGTATCAATCAAACAATCATATATCAGTCTAATTCATCATCTTATTGAAATATAGACTTTGCCTTATTTATAGAAGAACAGCAAAAAAAGGGGGGGGGAGTCAGTGTCCAATACAAGAAGCACAAAAATAAACACCACTGACTGACAATAAGCAAGTATATAATAATCATATAAGTATACAGTAAGTATAATGTAAATCAATTGGCCAAGGTGCAGTAATGAAGCATAGTCTACAGCCTTTCCATGTGTCTTACTCCAGCATAGAAGCAATATCAAAGTCCAAATTGAAGTACATGTCATCAAATTTTTTGAGTCATAAAAAGCCGACGCGTAATCCGGATGCCTGATGTCGCGTTTCGAATAATTCTTATTCAAGCATGGCTGTAATGGAACTGAATGCAAATTCAAAACATATACAAGTAAGAATGCATACAGAATATAAATATTTGATAAATTTTGGAGCTGCAAGGAAAACTCACCCCAATCTCAAAAACTGGCATATACAAAGCCTGAAGGATCAGTCAAGGAGGATTATGGGTCCTTAACCTGCCATGTGTTGCACCTTAATTTATACCCAATTTCAGGCTGCATCCACACAGGCGAAGTTTCTAAATAGTCATAGTACCATGCAATCTACTCAAAAATCAAGAAGCAACAGGTGTACTAGGCTGCCATCGCTTAGAACAACATATTAGGTGACATTTGGGCAACTGTCATTGATTGATATAAGGTGTAAAATCCATGCTCTGATTCATGCCATAAGGATGATATGTCTTTAAATCCTTATACTAATACTGAAGTCGCCCCGTCTGTGCGGATAGCTAAATACGCACATCGGGGGGACCTGGGGGGGAGGGAGAGGTTTGTGCACACGTGGGGCGGTGCCAACGTGTGCACAAAAATCCAAAAAGTGGGGGAAAACCTCGGGGGGATGTTTAAATCCCCCCGAAAGTGCCAGAGCGTTCCATGCGCACGCGCACGAAACGCTCTGTGAACGCTGCGCGAGCCAGGAGACGGGGGAAGAGCG
>NW_015162102.1:28244-30150 GCF_001447785.1 Gekko japonicus
AGCTTCTGGGAATTGTAGTCTTCGATAAGCTACTCCCCTCCCCTGAACAGGCGAGACAGTCACGTTGGGAAAGCCGACGGGGGCATGTCAGGCTGAGCGGACGTTGTTGCTCAGAATGGAAAGTGACCTCTGGAATAGAAACCCAAACCTCACTTCGGAGCCGGAGGGGGGGGAGGCCAGAGGGAGGAGATCGAGCGGGGGGGAGGATACGGGGGAGGAACCAGCAGGATGGGGGGGATTACCTTCTCCTGCTGCTTCCTCCTGCGCCTCCTGAATTCGGAGCTCAGTTTGGAGCTCCGCCTCCCCCCCCGCGAGTATCGCGGGCCACCCCTTGTTATAAATGAATCTAGTTTCCTTTTGCAAAAGGATTTGTTCAATATGTAGTTGTTAAAAGGGCTTTTTTTGTTGGCAGTATAAAATTATGAACTTCATTTCATTTGCATTATGGCCTGCCTGCATGTAATGCCCAACCATTGGTGAATTTTCTACGTTATTGTTCACTCTGGACCGGTATTCCAGCACCCGAGTCCTAATTGCCCTAGTTGTCATGCCAATATACTTTAACCCACAGGGACAGACAGAGAGGTATATTAAATTCTTTGTTGAACAGGTTGCTGTAAAATTAAAATTGTATAAAATCCCTGTATCTTTATCAGTATAACTGCTGCCTTCTATCATATGCTGACAAGTCTTGCAATGTCTACACTTAAGGAACCCTGCAACCAAAGATACAGGGATTTTATACAATTATACAGGGTGAACAATAACGTAGAAAATTCACTGATGGTTGGGCAGAGAAGATAGGACAAGTAAGGTTAAAGCTTGACAAAACATTAGAGGCATGCAAAGAAAGAGAGAGTAAGCCTGTGAAAAGAAAGCTATATTCATTGGTAAAGAAAAAGCAAGAGGCCACACTGCAAGCAGTCACAGGCACATTGAAATTAGAGGGTGTTCTCTGCTACTTGATAAAGGTATAGGGCATTACATTTATAAAAACCAAAACGTTATTAAGTATACTAAGCCAGTTGATTCCACTGGGGCACTAGGGTTTCAAAAGGGTTGGATAATTTTATGTTCACTAGTAAAATGCATAGATAGGTGGAAGTTATATTGATTATATGGACAATTAAATTTCATACTTCAGACAGGAGGTGAGCAATTAAGGGTTCAAGGGCACAGCATCCTATCACCATGTACATCGACATGAGAAAGTGGAAGCAGATAATGTCTTATGAAGAAGACAAATGCAGCAGATTACATGAACTGTAGAACTTGTACAAATTTTAAAATGATGCTCTTTTGTATCGGATGCACTTTTTAAGACACCTTCATATTTATGTTTTGTACTGACGATTCAATTCAGATAGAAGGATCTTATCTGAGGATGAAATTTGCCCACTTCTGTCAAAGAAAGAAACCCAAGTTTTATCCTGGATCTCTTTGCCATTAATAAAGGCACTTGTGCGTCACTAGAGATAGGCTTTGGCTCAGAGCACACGTGGAAGATCTCAGGTTCAATCCCTAGCATCTTCAGTTTGTGGATTTCAAGTAGTAGGTGTTGAAAAACACATTTATATTCATGAGACATAGGGCAGACAATTCTGAACTAGATAGATCCATGTGAGGGTATACTATATAATACCTAATATATAATATAAATGTCCTCTGCAGTGGAAAATTCTACATGAGAAAAGTATTATAAAGAAGCCATAGTGACAAAGAAAGGTTCAGACCTATAAAACCAACATGTTTATTAAATGATCAGCTTCCAATGTTTTGGAATTCTGGATTTCATTATAATTCACCCTTTCAGCCTGTGCTGAATATTCCCTTAAAATAATTTTGCCAACATTATGATATTTATCACAGCCAAAAAATCCAAAAACTTATTCCCATTGACAATATT
>NW_015162102.1:31092-62099 GCF_001447785.1 Gekko japonicus
CACCATCTCAAGCTGGGTATTCCAGCAGGGTCTTTGGAATGCCGTCATCATCCAGCTCAGTGAGAACAACCTTTCTGCCTCCAAAGGAGTCATACTGGCAAAGACTACGGCTGCTGATCTGGAGACCCTTCATTCAAGGCTCCTTGAAACAATGCAGAGTCTGGACTGCTGGAACTCCAGGAGTGGCAGGGAGCAATTTCACCAGGTAAAGTAGATTTAAGGAAGATCTGCAAAGCTGCATCACAGGTCATAGAGACTTTTGGAGGTTGAATCATTAGATACCCAGACACTACATTCAGGCAAACAGCCCTCTTCAAGGCTGATAGGGTGAATCTTTCTGAATGGGTAATGGACATCCATAGTATTCTTGATGGGCTTTTGGGTTGGCTGCAGGTGTAGGAGCATTGCCAGGAGCAGGGCATAGGAGGTTGCACCACTCTGTGGTAAACCCCAAAAGACCAACAGGAACAACATTTATACAGGCCCTGCCCTGTGTAAATTGATGGTGCAACCAGAAGTCCAGGGAGGTAGCAGGTCAGGCCAGGGTAGAGTTGGGTAGAGTTGACTCTCTCTCCCCCCTCCCAAGCAAGGAAGGTGGTGTGCAAAGCAACACCACCGACCTTGCAAGCTGCACATGCATGCAGCAATTGGCTGAAACTGGCCTCCCCCCCTCTGTTGGTCTTTTGGGGTTTCTGTGTGGCACTGTGGCATGCTTGCACTGCCACAGTGCCACTTGTTCTGGAGTGTGCCACTTGTTCTCCTGGCAAACAAGCACCTCCCAAGACAGTTCACTTTCCCTGAGATTCTCTGGGAGAGTCTGACTACTGGGTGCTGCCTGCTTGCCTGCCTTAAGTGCTGCTGGCTGGGTTTCTCCATTGGAAACAATGGAGGTAATGGGGGTAACCTGTTTGGGTGTCCATAGAATTGGGCCCACTGGTCCAATTGCTTTGGTACATGGGGGTTTATGTGGGGAGAGGCTCCCGAAGCTACCCTGAACATTTGGAGCCTCTCTCTCAAACCCCCTTACCCCCAAGAGCCACTAACAGCACCATGGGAAAAAAGTTACTTTCCCCCCACCATAGAGAACAATGGAGATGGGGCAACATGTTTAGGGACCCGTAGAATTGGACCCCCTGGTCCAATGTTCTTGAAACTTGGTAGGTATCTTGGGGAGAGGCTCCAGCACCTACCGTGCAAGTTTGGAGCCTCTCCCCCAAACCCCCTCCCCAGAATATACCCTATGTTTTTGCCATTGACTTCAATGGCCCATAGGATATAATGGGGCTGAATTGCCGTTGAATTTCGGTGGCAATTCGGCAGCACACTGATTCAGATCAGAGATTCTGAATTAGCCCGCAGCAGCCCAAAAGGGGCCCGAATGAGCCATTTTCGGGGGTGCATTTGGTTTGGACGAACCGAATGCACATCCCTAATTGCAGCATGGAACATGGTGGCCAGACCATACTTTTCAGATAATGGAAGTATATGGAAACTATCCAGTGCTGATAAATGGCAATATTCAGTCCAGCCCAGTCACCTTTAATGGCATACTGGGTATAGTAAAATACATATAGTAACAATTCCAACAAACTAAAATATAATAATTAAATTAAAATACATACAATCCAGTTTAAAAGCCTGTATCTGATTTTAATCACTTCAGCTAGAAACTTAGCAACCAAACCTGTAATTTCAGGGTTGGTGTTGTTTAAGAGATATTGGATAATTCTATCTTTATTAACATTAGAATTAAAGATCAATGACAGTGGTAAAAGTTCCTTACGAATGGCTGTATGAAATTGGCAATCTGGAATGATACGTTGAATTGAGTCAAGAGATTTTAAGGAACAGTTACACAACCTTTCATGAAAGGGGATTTTTTGGAGTCTCCCCAGTAGCATATTGCAAGTAAATAGGTACCACTTTGGTGGGAAGGTAACAGCATTCCGTGCATCTTGGCATTTAGTCATGCTAGCCACATGACCACGGAAATGTCTTCAGACAGCGCTGATTCTTCAGCTTGGAAATGGAAATAAGCACCGCCCCTTAGAGTCAGATTTGACTTGTTTTTGAGTAAGGGAAACCTTTAATAGCGTATTTGAGGGAAGGATGTTTAATTGAGCAAGAGTAAATGCTCTACAGTGTGAAGAAACATCAAGATTGTGAAGCAACAGAGCAGATTCTACTAATTCAAATATTTCTCAACCTGGTTCACTCATTACAACTCAATTTTTGCTTCTCCTGACAATTCCCCACTATATCTTAATAGTACTAATTTAGGTGGTGTTCCTAGCTAGCCACCTGTAAATCCAGAGGAACTGCTTGAACTAATTGCTGAACTTAAGCTGAGTAAATCACCAGGACCAGATGGAATCCCAGCTGAAGTTCTTATTAAACATCCTCAGTGGTGATCTGTTCCATTAGCTAATCTATCTACCCTAATTAACCAACATGGGTTACTTCCACAAGCTTGGTTGAATTCCATCACTATCTCTATTTTTAAAAAAGGCAATCCCAACTGTCCAAAAAACTATAGACCGATAAGTCTTTTGTCCATAATTAGTAAACATTATGCCAAATGACTAGGAAAACGATTAAAAGATTGGATCTATTCTTATCAAATCATCAATCCTGAACAAATCGGGTTCTCTAAAAGCAACTCCACAGTAGACCATTGTACTCTCTTAGCCTTAGTGGATAAATACATGAAATCGGGTACAAAAAAACTATATGCAGCCTTTACTGATTTGAAAAGTGCATTTGATTCGCTATCTAGACAACTATTATGGGATAAATTATAACTAATGAAGATTGACCCTCGATTACTATTTTTTATTTAAAAACTCCATTTATCTACCTCCTGTCAAGTCAAATACTCAGAATGTGGACACTTAACAATTAAGATTCCATTTCATAGAGGAGTGAAGCAATGTTGTATCCTAGCCCCCCATCTTTTAAACTTATTCTTTAATGATCTAGCTTGTACCTGGAACCTGTCAACGGCCATCCCCCTAAACTGGGATCTCATGCAGTACCTCTTCTACTTTATGCTGATAAAAGGCAATATGTTCCACAGGGGAGATCTGAGCCTCCTACCATAGGCCAGGTTCCAGTAGCATGCCCAAGCTACAAACCTGTTATTTCAGAAGGAGTGTAACCTCCTCCAGGACAGGTGGCTTTGCAGTCATTGAGCAGCTTCTTCATTGATCAACATCAACTCAGCCTCTTCTGGACTGACCTTCAGTTTTTTGGACCTCTTCCATCTAATTATTTTCTTCAGGCACCTATTCAGGACTTCTGCAGACCCACCTGGCTTAGCTGTTAAAGTGACATAGAGCTGGGTGTCATCCACATATTGGGTGTCATCCACATCTTTACTCCAAATCACCAGATGGTTTTAAAGAAGGTTTTTAAAGAAGATGAAACAATTGACCAAAATCCAGAGGACTCATTATACCAAGCAACCTTGATTAGCATCTGCCAGGGTCTCATTCTGGCAGCAGCTTTCTTTTCCATCACAATTTGCACCCTTAGTAGCCAGGAGATCTTTCACCAAACTATCAGTCTGCAGCTGTCTCATAAGTTGCAATTTATGGAATACCGGATGTTTAGCAGCCCTACAAGCTCCATCAAACCAATTATTTCTTGGAACTGCTTTACAAACAGATGGCTTAAGTAAAAATGGAGAGAAAATTTCCATCAATCTAGAAAAGAGACCAATCCCCCTCCTATGGTCAGTGATGCTCATTATCAATGTATAAAAAGTCTGACATTCTTTTGATTCCAAGGCTACTTGGGATGGGGACCAGAGAATGGGTCTTAAACCTTTCCATTATGTTTCCAAATGGTTCATTGGACTTTTTGCTAGATAGAGAGTAGCTATCAGGGGCAAATGGTCACCTACCAAGAACTCACCAACCCCAAAGTCCATGATTAAAGGAAGAGAAGCAAAATTGACTAAACGATAATCTACGATACTACATCTTCTTATAGAAATAAAAGTAAACTCTCCAAGGGCTCAAGACCCATCCCTCCATTTAACATTACTAACAGAGTCCCTGCTTGGTTGATCTTTTGATCTCTAGTTCTTCTTTCGAAACACCCCGATAAGGTCAGTTGATAACTCTGGGATTTTACCAAGGAGAGTCTCATCTGAGGGACCTACCCTAGCGTTAAAATCTCTCCTTTTTAAAAAAACAAACAAACCTTAGCTCTAGGAAATTTCACAAAGAGTCCTTCAAGTAGACAGTGTAATTCTGCCCAATAGACTAGAGAGTTTGTACTGAACTAACTGGAGGGATATAGATAGAGATAAATACAAAGAATAGATTATTAATAATTAAAAGAACTGGTAAGGCCAAGGATAGTCGATTTCTAAAACCTTGGCATGAAGGGAAGTAGCCATTAAGTACACCAGCCCGGCCTGGGGGCATTCCCCCCAATTCTTACAATAGTTGGACACGTAATCGTCTAATATCCAGGAAAATAAAAAGGATACTGCTCCCAAGTTTCCTCCAGAAGGATCACCTGGAATTCCCTTAGCCTATCTACAACCTCAAAATCCAATGAGTGATCCTTTCAGCCCACTAGGTTACAAGAGAATACCCTCAGAAACCCATTCTCATTTTTCGTTAGTCAATTATCTAGGGGTGGCAATGGGTCGACTAAGAAAGTCACTTAAGGCACTTGTGAGGGTGGAGGCAGATCAGCTGCTGGGGGGCAGTGGGTCATCTAGATTAAGCAAGCACTTAGGTGGGGAAATTTGCAGGGATGTAATAAAATCACCTAATTCAGAAACCGATCAGTTGAGAAGGGATCTTATCTAAAACATGCTTTCCACCCAATTTCCTCTTCTCACTTGGCTTGAGAATTTCACAGGTTTCAGTTGGAGCAATTGGGGGAGTTAAAAAGGAATCATGGCCAGGAGACTTACGCTGCGCAAAAAGGGAAGGAGTACTAACATTCAAAGGAACTGGCTTCTTTTTCAAGGCGTTAGAAAGTGGCCCAAACGCCTTTCCCTGGAAGCAATCCTTACCTGAAGAACCTATTTTCCCTTGTCCCCTAACAGACTGCATAGCAGAAAAATGAAAACCTGAAGGCTTAGTTTCTTCAGATTGCACTTTTGGGGGGGTTGGAGGAGCACTCTGCATCTCTGTTTCTGCTGACATGGTACCTAAAAGTACCCTTTTCATTCTATCAAATCTTAGAATGACGTTCTGCTGTTCAGCAGAAGGTAGCTGTTTGTATGATTGGTACAGCCTTAATTCTGAAAAGTTAAGTCCCAGTTTGCTCTCTCTTGACTTGATGGGCTGTGGCAACTACTTAGACCCAGAAGTGGTCCACTGTTAACTGGATGTAGGGTTGCCATGCCCCAGGTCTGGCTGGGGGTCCCCCCACTTCTGGGGGCTTCAATCCATCCCCATCCAGCTGGCAGGAGGGAGTCCCACCTCCAAGCTGCAGCCACCTTCAGCCACCCCTCTCCCTCCCCTCCTGCAGCAATTTAAAGGGCTTCAGCTGATTGACAGGGAACACGTGGTCTGCTGATTAGCTGAAGAGCCCTTTAAATCTTTCAGCAGGGAGGGAGAGGGGCTGTAACCAGCCGCAAGGTCTTTTTGCAAGGGGGTTGGGGTCTGTGGTGTGCGGGGCTGATTTCCCAGTGGCAATTTGCCACTTGGGAGTCAGGCCCGTGCCACAGCCCCGCTCGCTGTGAGACCTGCAGCAAGCGGGGTGGTGGCGTCTGGGCCTGAATCCCAAGCAGCAAATGGCCATTGGGAAATCAGCCCTGTGTGCTGCAGCCTCCAACCCCACTTGCAGCCCCCTCTGTCCCTGCTGACAGTTTTAAAGGGCCATCCAGCTGATCAGCAAACCACTGTTAATCAGCTAAATACCTTTACATTGCTGCAGGAGGGGAGGCAGAGGGGTGGCTGTGTCTTGAAGGAGGGCTTAGGGGCATCCCCGCCCACCCCCGAACACCCCCCAAACCCCCCCCGGAAGGGCACCCAGAACACCCCCCAAATCCCCCCCTGGAAGGACGAGGGGACCTGGCAACCCTAACTGGATGTTTTAGAATGCCCTTATTCCATTATTTCTAATTATATAATCCAGTTTTTATTGGATGCATTATACCATTTTTTATTTATATATTCGAATTGCCTTGTTTATTATATATACTGGTCTTTGTTTTACTGTGATTTGCCTTGAGTGTCAATGAGAATGGTGCATGATAAATGACATAAAATAAAATAAAAACAATATTTTATGACTTGGAGATTTCTTAAATAAAGGATTAAGAAATAGTATCACTGTAAGACAATGGACTCCTCCTCCCTGAAATAAAACTACACAAATACATAATAGTATGCCAAATATTACAAGAATAGCTGAACTTTGTGACCTTCATGAAGGCTCAGATAAATTTGCATATACTTGCTTATTTTGCATAATTTACACTGTTTCTATTAGACATGGATTAGATCCAGATGGATAGACTGAGTTCAGTGGAAGGGGAGAATCTTTACTGCAAATCTACAGAACTATCAGTGAAAAGTGAAGAACTGAAACAAATATAAAAAGAAACCAAGAGAATATTTTCTCATCCCTACTATTTCACATGCTAAGGTCCAGAGTGGAGGAATATGTTTATTATTGCTCCCAGCCACTGACTAATGACAAAACATTCTGGAGCCTTCAGTAGCAACAAGTAATTAACCTGAATAATTGGAGGGGACACTAACCCTGTCTTCCAGAAATTCTTCCCTGGGCCCCGTTGAATACGATCGCTAAAGCTTTTCCCAACTGTCAATAAAAGCTGCATTCCCTTTTGAGACATCAGTGCACAATGATTGTAACTATTGTTTGTGTACAATAGGGCTACCAAGATAGCAAAGTTAGACATTTTCTTTCAAATTCGAAGACTTCTCTGGGGGAAAGGATTCTGTAAAACACATCTCAAAGAACAATGCTAAAATCTGAGAGTGAAAGTAAAAGAGAAACTTGTCTATCAACAAGAATGATCCAATAGATCACGGTCTTATCAAAGAATTTAGTCAAATTTCTTGAGAATTCAGCAACACTGATAAAACATGGAGAGAACTGAGAACAATTAATACAGGTAAGCACCTAACGTCATTGCAGTTTATTTCCTAGTTTCTCTTTTAGAAATTCATGAAAACATGGCCCCTTTATTATGTATTTTGATGTATTTTGTAAGATAATAATGTCTAGCACAGCTCAATTATGGATTCCAATATGGAAGATACAATGAAGTAGTGATACTTTCAAAAACAGCAAAGTACCAAATTACCAACTGCAACCGCCTTTTAAATTCAGGCAATAAAGGTTTAAAAATCAGGTGGTAAATAATAACCCATGAATTAAATCAATGGCAGAGTTACTTTACTTGTAAAATTTGTTTTTAATGTTCACATTTCAATTTTTCTTACAATCCCCCACATCCTGAAAAAAATGAACAAATACTGAGACAGAACAAGATCAAAGAAATGGCAATAGAAGTTGCAAAAACCACAGTAGCGGGATACCTTTTTATTAGAACCATCCCCTAAAGGTGAAACCAAAAAGGCAATAAAATCAGTTGACAAATACTGAGCATAAATCTCCTGCTTCTACCCTGCCCAACATCCCTCTATTTTTATTAAACCATTGAAACAGAGAGCAAAGTGTAGTATTTCAGCCTGACAAGTCAATCTTGGGGAACAATTAAGTGCCACAAAGAACTATGGTGAAATTTGTTAAATTATTTAGGATGGACATAACATTTGCCTGGTTACTTAACAGCTGCAACGTGTTACTACAATATTAATTTGGCTTTGTGCTTTTCCTGAGTTTAGTTGACATTTAGACCTCTTAGTGTGGTGCATCTCAGTAGGAAACAATTATACTCACAGGGTCCTTTGATGACTACCAAATAGTGCTGGCTACACGGGGAGAGTTGAATGGGAAGAATAGAAATCCTTTGTAGAGGTGCAAGTAATGTTCCCTTAGAACTCAAAACATACCTTCTACCATGTTCCTTGGTTTGTATTAAGTTTGTTAAGCCTGCTGAAATCATCGACTTTTATTGATAAATCATCTGCCATAGTCTCCTTGCACCAGAGGAAAGCACTACTATTAGTGGAAAGGATCTGTAGGATATGATCCATATTCCTGAGACATGGAGCATTGGAAGATAATGAAGTATTGTGTCAATCTAATTGTTATACGATTTCCCATGAATAGTCTGAAATTTGCTGAGAAGCATATGTCAGTCGTATTCATACCTACATCTGCATATTGAGTATCATCTGCCTATTGGTGACACTGCAGCCCAAACCTCATGACAGCCTCTTCCAAAATACTGTTGACTGCTTGTTTGTCAGTGTGATATTTATAATGTTTACTTATTGGTTAACCTCATATTCTTAAAACAAAAGTTAGTGCTAACATGAAAAGCGATTTGTTATTCAACATTTTTACAGTTCTTCTGACACTTGCAGAAAAGAGAACAATAGTCCAGCCTTCTTGCACCTGCATGCATTAAATCTGCAAGGTTTCCAGCTACACAATGACAGTTATTGTATTCACACTTACATCTGCTTATTGGGTATCATCCACATATTGGTGACACTGAAGCCCCAACCTCCTGATAACCTCTTCCAAAATAACCCTCAGTATGATTCTGAGACACTTTACTGGTGTAAACTGCCCATCCACCTCCTCCCAGCCATTGTCCACAGGGTTCAGCATTGATTGGTTAGGAGGGAGGAGTGTTTCTCTGTGATGACTAGAAATGCCTGTTGAATATGTTCTCTGGTTGAGTTTGAAGTTGGTGGGAGAATATCCAGCGATCTGGTCAGCTCATCAAACGGGTCCACATCAGTATTCCTGGACCATACTCTGAAGAGGGACTTCTCCATGCTTGAAATTTCGCCCTGTGACAGACTGTCAGTTTCACCAAATTTTTCAAGAATCTTAAGAGGCTCTGCTGTCATTGCTGCCGATTTGGTCCCAACCACACTTAAAACATGATAACCCGTTAGAATGTGGCACTTTACAATAATGCTGCATACTTCTGGTCCAAGCTTGGAAAGAAGATGATGTAAAGGAATGAAATGTTGTTTTTCTCCAGTCCCAAATCGACCCAAAGCTTATCTAAACCTTTGCTATGGAAGGTGGACATGTACCTCAGCAGTAGCACCAACACATCTTTATAATTTGATAATATTGCCACATGCTTTGCACAATGCTTGATTGCCCTGTTTGCAATGATCAGCCTCCTCATTATTGCTGTTGATTTCCTTAACCGCTAATTAGTTACGTCTAGCTCTTCGACAGTTGCATAGAACTCTCTGTCAAGGAAGATGAAAGTCTTCAAGGAGCATGCAACACTGGGATTGTGGAGTTAGCAAATATATGTCCTGAACTCCTGTTCAGATGAGCAAGTACTAAACATATTCTCAAGAGAAAACCAACCTGAAACATCTTGCCCACCAAATGATTTCCAAGCAATCTGAAGAGGCACACATTATTGGATGTGGAACTGTCACTGATGGCAAAGTTATCACTGCAGCACTACACTTGAATAATGAGAAGACTGAGGTTCCAAGGATGCTGCTGGTGTTCTGAACTGGTGCTTGGAATCAGTAATGGGTTGCACAAGGGTGAACAAGCTGAAACGTAATCCTGACCAGACAGAGGTACTCTGTGTATGTAGAAAGGCAGACTAGAGACTTCAGATTTCTCCTGTATTGAATGGGGTTATACTCCCCTTGAAAAGTCAGGTTTGCAGCTTGGGAGTACTACTTGACATGGTGGTCACCTTAGAAAATTGGTGGCCGCAGTGGTCTGGAGTGCTTTTGTCCAGCTTTGGCTGGTATGTCAGCTCCATCCATTCCTGGGTCACTCAGATCTAGCCATGGTGATCCATGCCTTACTTACATCTATACTGGAGTACTGCAATGTACTGTACTTAGGGCTACCCTTGAAGAGTGTTCAGAGGCTGCAGCTAGTGAAGTACACTGAGTCTAGATTGCTGGTCAGGGCTAGCTGTCGGGAGGATGCGACCACAATATTACAACAATTAACCTGGCTACTGATCTTCTCCCGAGCCCAATTTAAGGTGTTTTTGACCTTCAAAGCCAAAACCAGGGTATTTAAAACATCATCTTCTCCCATATGTGCCTGCCTGGGAATTAAGATCACAGGGAGAGGCCCTCCTGACTGTCCGATCAAAGGAGCTCATTTGGTGAGTACTCAAGAAAGGGTCTCTTCAGTGGCAGCCCCACAATCATAGAACAACCTCCCCAGGGAGGTGTATCAGGCCCCCTCACTTTTGATCTTTAGGAGGCAGCTGAAGGCAGTCCATAAGACTCTAAAGTTAGAAAAAAGGACATATGCATTCCCTTTTTTCATCCGCTTGACAATCACAAACCAGCCTTGACAAATTCCAGTAAGTTTAATATATTACTGCTGTAAGACCAACATATATTAACTGTGTACATTCAAGCATCATGCCGACACCAGGACCATGGGGTTTTCAAGGGAACAGATGAGCAGAGGTGGTGTGTAAAACCAGCACAACTAGTAAAATATTTTAATACACGTGGCAGATTTTCGTAATGCATTTCCCACAGTAATCTCACCGATGCTACTGGGATGACTCTCAACTGATGTCAGTGTCAAGATGTCAGTATTCAATGGACCTGAGCATTTAGTAGATGTAATCACTGAATAAGAAAGGAGTATTGGCAAAATAAAGCAAAAAAGAGAGAGAGCTTTCCGGATTTTTAAAAACAGCTTTCAGTTTGCTCAGAGCAATGTATTCCTTTTACAAGATTAAATGTAAGCAGCCACAACACAAAGTACAAATTTCTCTCTCAATCCTTGATTAGTCTCATTAGTTTTCTTGTAGCTTACAGCATGCAAAACCTACTTTGCATCACATTATGTGTTCTGAAACAACAACACTTTAATCACACTGGGTATTAACAAAACAATCCTTCCTGAACAGCATGTCTTTAATTATTCCCTTGACTCTTAATCTATCATATGAAGACAAAAAAAGAAGGAGGAACTTCAACTTTTCTTCGCCAGAGCTTTGGCTGTAGATATTAGGAGAGCTTTCACAGATCTCTTTTCATCTGTGTCAGACTACAGTCTGGGAGTGACCCAGGTTCAAATCTCCACTCTGCCATGATAGGTCGCTGGGTGACTTTGGGTCAGTCACATTCTCTCAGCCTAGCCTACTTCACAAGGTTGTTGAGGGGATACAACAGAGGAAGAAGAAGAAGAGAAGAGATTGGATTTATACCCCGCCCTTCACACGGGGAGTCTCAGAGCGGCTTACAAACTCCTTTCCCTTCCCCTCCCCACAACAGACACCCTGTGAGGTGGGTGGGGCTGAGAGAACTCTGACACAAACTGCTCTTTTTCAAGGACAGCTGTGCCAGAGCTTGTGACTGACCCAAGGTCACATCAGCAGGTACAAGTGGAGGAGTGGGGAATCAAACCCGGTTCTCCCAGATTAGAGTCCGCACACTTAACCACTACACCAAACTGGCTCAAACACATTGAACCTGATCTGGTATTCAACCTGAAGCCAGTGCAGCTGGTGGAGCACCAGTTGAATGTGGGCTCTGAACAAAGTCCTCATGAGACCATGTGCCATCACATTCTGGACCAGTTGCAATTTCTGGGTCAGCCTCAAGAGTAGCCTGGCGTAGAGCAGGTTACAGTAGTCTACTCTGGAGGTGACCATTGTATGATTCACTGTGGCTGTGTCAGGGCAAGATGGGAAGGGAACCAATTGTGTGACCTGGCGCAGATGGAAAAATGCTAGTCTGGCCACATTTGTGACCCGGGCTTCCACAGAAAGGGAGGCATCCAGAATCACACCCAGGCTTCTGATGGTTGGCACTGGTGTTAAAGGCACATCGCCAAGAGCGGGGAGTTGGCAACCTAACCCCAAATTTCCCCGGCCCAGCCACAGAATCTCAGATGGATTTAATTTCAGCCGGCTTTGTTTCAACCAACCAACCACAGCCTCCAAACCCTTGGCCAAAATATCCTGGGCAGTATTCAGCTGGCCATCAACAGATACAGCTGGGCTTCTTGATCGGCTATCAAAGAGAGAGGGGAACTTCATCTGTGTTATGGAGAAATAAAACAATGACTACAGGCATAAAAGTACCAAGCAGGATGTGGTCAGATAAAGAACGGTCACATATTTTGATTAGAATAAGTTAATCTGAATAACACGATGAAGATACAAAGAGAAACAGACAGCAATACTAGCACAACAGAGTTTACAGGGATTTGGGTGCCATGTATGAATGGTACAAAATTGAAAACAAAGCTCCCAAGTGCTCCAGAATTTTAGAAATAATGCTCTTACTATATTTATGCATGATCGTGTGGATCAGTCTGGATTAGGGAATTTACAACTGGAAAGCATATTCACCTCAATTCATTTTAATTTAGTACCTGAGAAGCATGAGATGTACTTAAGCATTTAGGTTACTAGTCTTGTTCACAAGTTACAGTGACTGCACAAACAATCCATGTACACTTGATTGTTCTTGGTTCTTTTGTGCCACTGCATTTTTGTCACAGCTTGGTTGGGTGGTTTGGGAATTGGACAAGATGCTTTTGTGGGGGAGGCTTTGGGGACTCCGCAACAGGTCTTGGGGTGGAGCCATTCAGTGACATGCCCAGCTTGGGGACTGTTGGCTGACTCTCACCATCAGGTGACAGAAGAACCATGCAGCAGCTAACACCCAGGTGGAACCTGGGGTTTGCCACTCCACAGTTCCCCTCCCAGCAGGTGGGTTGGAATGGTGGGGTATATCGGACAGCAAGCAGGTCACTTGATACAGCATCCACCCCTATGCTGCATCAATGCACTTGCAGTTATATTTAGTAAAAGCTGTGGCCAATTTTCCCCCAGACTGGTTTGTGTCACTATCCTTTCTTCCTCGCCTCCATTTCCTTCCTTGTCCCTGGTCCGCAAAGATTGAACTGTCAGCAAAAAGTTTAGGTAGAAGGTGTCCCTTTAGATATCCTGGTTCAAGACCATCTTGTGAATTGAACTTGTAGACAGGTGATGCAGCCAGTGAAGATTTTTAAAGACTGGCTGGCAGCAGATATTCCCTTTGCCAGCAGCAAAAATGACAACTGGATTGGAATGACGACCTTGGCTTCTCCTCATGAACTTACAATATTTTATTATGTTTATTATTATGAGTAAAAAAATATACATTCTGAAACCCTCCATAATCCTCAGTGACCATCTTCTACATTGATCCCGGAAGTGTCTGTTGTAATTCAGTCAGATATGAGGTGGTTCTGCTTTGACATTCCTCCATCCCATTTTATATCCAGGTAAACAGAATTCCTGCCACGGCTGTGCCGAATCCTGCTACAACAATAACCAGTTCACTTGCATTATGCTCACAACAGGATTAGGCATCAAGAAGTATCCAAGCATAGGGACCATAGCAAAGATATCGATTACACAGTCTTCTTGCTCAGCATTAAATCTTAATCACAGAAATAGAGCGTGTGAGTCTTTACTCCTTATGTTGATTATGTTTTTATAGAAATTTGGGAAAGATGCCTTCTCATGGGCCCTCAGAATGTTGTTGCATATAATTGATAGCTTATTTTGTACAAGTAGTGAGTACTTTGTTGTTAAAGTCTGATAAAATACTAATTATAAAGACAGAAAGAGCGAGCAGACGTTAATAAAACGGACAGGGCCTGAGAGTTTGGGCTTACTGTAGAAAATACTTTGACTAGATCATTGCCAGCACATAAAAGGACAATAGGATACTGAAACAGATTGAAACAGGACACTGAAAAAGGACATTGCAAATCGAAAAGCTGGAACGAAAGGCCACATGGAGAATAAGTTAATCTGAATAACACAATGAAAATACAAAGAGAAACCACAGAGTTTACAGGGATTTGGGTGCCATGTATGAATGGTACAAAATTGTAAACAAAGCTCCCAAGTGCTCCAGAATTTTAGAAATAATGCTCTTACTATATTTATGAATGATCGTGTGGATCAGTCTGGATTAGGGAATTTACAACTGGAAAGCATATTCACCTCAATTCATTTTAATATAGTACCTGAGAAGCATGAGACGTACTTAAGCATTTAGGTTACTAGTCTTGTTCACAAGTTACAGCAACTGCACAAACAATCCACGTACACTTGATTGTTCTTTCTATGAGTAAAACCTAATATTACAGTCAATGCATATATAGACTTGAACTATGACACAAACCCCACATTTATCTAGGTACTAGTCCCCAAGTTTAATTCATAGTGAATGCATACTGGCTCTTGCCTATAAGCAGATGTATGGACATAAAAGCGGTATGTATGTGCCCTCAATGCAACATGTGAATAGTGCCAGTTTTATCCTGTTATGAGACATGTAGATGTCTGACTGTATTCTCAACCCTTCACAGATGTAACCGGCTAGCTAGGATGAGTTGGCTAAGTGGGTCCAGCAAATGATAAAGGCCTGAGAGAAGGTGCAGTTTTGGCAGGTTTGAAAGAAGTGTTTCTGAGAAATCTTCTGAAGAAGATATTCCTGGAGCCAAATGAACTATATAGTTACTGCTTGGTGGCTAAGGAAACTGGGGAAGTAAAGACAGTTAAAACAGAAAGAACAGCTCCGCAAGAGGATTTAAATTGATCAGCAATCTGAACACACCTCTCTGAACAAGAACAAGCTTCATCTGTTACTGGCAGGTGCCAGGTGATGGGTGCCAAAGACATTCCATGATTGAGGTACCACAATAGAAAGCTCCTGTCTACCTCACCTCTGCAGCTGAGAGCACACAGAGGGTCTGGTCACACGGACCTCTTACTGCGGGCTTTTCGATTTAAAAAAGAGACAACTAGGGGGAGACATGACAAAGGTTTATAGAACTAACCATGGGTGGGGAGAGTTGACAAAATACTAGAACTCGAGGGCATCCAATGAAGCTGATAGCTGAGGATGGATAAAAGTGAATTCACTGCCAGAGAATGTAGTGATTGCCACAGGAATAAACAACTTTAAAGGGGGATTACATAGATTCATGGAGAATAAGTCTATGAATGGCTACTAGCTATAGTAACTAAGGGGAATCTCCACATTCGGAGGCACTAAGTCTCTGAATCCCAGAGCCAGGAAGCAACATCAGGGGAAGGCCTTAGCCTCTATGCCCTGTTGTTGGCCATCCAGAGGAAGTGGTTAGCCACTGTGTGAGACAGGATGCAGGACTAGATGGACTACTGGTCTGATCCAGCATGGCTCTTCCTATGTTCTTTAAACATGAACTGAATATCAATTAGAAGAAACTGTGATGTATTTGTGCAAATCTCAGTTTAATCACATTTTAGATATCAAGTAATGTGCTCCTAGCAAGACTGCACATCAATGCTCCCTCTAAGCTGTGGTGTCTTGTGAGCAAAAATTCAGCGTTGTAAGCTACTGGCATTAAAGCTGTGAGCAGGCGATTTGGGTACTGCATAGATTAGTTTGCTCTGGTGCTATCCCTTCCTGAGCTAAGGCAAAAATGTGTGAGCCGGAGGCTAAAAAACTGTGAGCTAGCTCACACTAACTCAGCTTAGAGGGAACCCTGTTGCACATAGGTTTTCAATATCATTCACTTATATTTTATATGGAGAAAGGAAAAAGGTAATAGATGAATATGAAGCTGAATGCAATAAATTATTCACTTCATATTATTTTTAATTCATTTATACTCTACCTTTCTCCCCAATGGCAACCCAAAGCAGACTACAGCATTCTCATCTTCTCAATTTTATCCTCACAACAACCCTGTGAGGTAGGTTAGTTTGAAAGCATGTGACTGGTCCGAAGTCACTCAGCAAACTTACATGGCCAAATGGGGTTTTTCAGACCAGGGTCTCCCAGATCCTAGTCTGGCACTCCAATCACTATACCACACTGGGTCTCCAAAATATAAATATCATCACAGACGTTTGTACCAAGACCAAATTTGCAAATGAACTGTTTTATCCAGAAGAGCAGCAGCAATGCAGTGATAAACTTTTAAGAGATTTCCATGAAACAAATATTGCTTCTATGCGTAAAACAGCCATCAGACCATGTTCATGGATAAAGAAAGACTGAAGGATGCAGAAATTAAACAAGGAAGAAGTAATGAGATTACTTTTACCAGGGCGTGTCTTTTTGTTGCTGCTGCAGATTGACCATCAACATTCATTCAATTTTTAGCAAGACGTAAACCAGACTGCTCTTCTCTCAAGTTACCTTAAGCCAACTGGCTTGAATGAAACCGAGTAAGTGTTATGAGCACAGTGGTGTTCATGTCACAACATTCTGCCTGAACACAGTGGTTAAAGAACTCCAGGTTAATAGCAGAGGATTTCATCGCAATGAAAGCAGTTTGCCACATATTAAAATGTAGGTTCCCTGATCCTTATTAAATCTATTCATTTAGACAGGGGTCTTGTTGTAGAAAAAGAGCTGCCGGAGCTCATTAGCATAACTCATTAGTATAACTTATTTGCATATGCCACGCCCCCTGACATCACCGGAAGTGACAGAAGGCCACACCCCCTGACATCACCGGAAGTGTGTCAGAAGGCCCGGCTACTTACCCTCCTGCTTCATCCTCATTCCCAAACGGAATGAGGATCGAAGCAGAGGGCGGGGCAAAGAAGGGGCGGGGCTTCACCACGTGACCGCCCCGCCCCCTAGAGGTTCTCTTCCGGAGCTCCCCCCGACTAGAGCCCTGCATTTAGACAATTTTTTTACATATAGTTTTCTCCAAATGCTTTACATACATTATCAGTGGGCCTGAGCACAAAGCCATGTTTGAGTTCTACATTAGGCAGCTCACCACTAATCTACAATATCACATAGAAATGCTATCCCACATAGAAGTAAATAAGAAAACTTGCTCTTTCATGTGGACTGGAACAGGGAAATACACTAAAAGTGGCCTTACCCTTATTAGAGGCATAGTTTAACATAATTTCCTTAGGTTGCAGGAAAAGCCTTCTTCCTTCAGCACAAAACTCCTCCTCAGCCAAAAACATTTATTTCCTACAAATTCCAAGTCCGCCCCAAAAAGCACTGAAATTTGGAGCTTGCTCCTTGAAAAGTGTACTTGGAAATGGACAGCATCGATTTCACTGAGTCCTCTCCAAACAAAGGAGTGGGTAGGGGGCAGACAGGCAGAGTGCCTGGGGGTGGATGGATGGGAGGGAAGAGGGATGGGGAAGGAGAAGCTGCTGCCACCCCTCCCATGGCACAAGCTGGGTGGGCGGGAGAGGAGCTACTGCCATCGCCCCCAACCACTTGAGGCAGGCAGGGGAGGGGAAGCAGCTGTAGGTGGTGATGGTGGCGCTTCAACCAAGTGGGCTGGCTAGTGAGTGGCCAGCACACAAACTGAGGGTTGGGGGAAGGGTGGGCGGACAGAGTGGCAAGGAGAGGACAGACTGAGGAAACTGTGGAGGGCAAGGGGGAGGGGGGTCAGAGTTGGGAGGAAAAGTAGTAGAAAGATGGGAGGAGGAGCAGGCAGTGGGAGTATGGGGTAGAAAAAGGTGGCTGGAGACGGGCGTCAGAAGCCAGGGAACAAAGCAGGGAACAGTGAGAAAATTCCCCTACTTGTAGGGTTCTAGATTTCCACAAGCCATAGGATTTTTTTGTCTTTTGTGACACACTAGGGGGTCTCAGAAGTCACTCACTAGTATGCCCTGGTACATACTTGAGAATGGCAGTTTAGATTTCTGGGATGCAAACATCAACCTTCTAAAATACATTAAGGTTGCGGTCAGACGGCCTGCCGGGAGCGGTTTAAACTGTTCTGGTTCCAAGTGGATTAATTTGATCCGGGGCAAGCGCGGTCACACTCACCTCCCTCACCACGCAACACATTGCTCCCAGGTGTCCACACTAGGTGCGCAGCAGCACGCATTGGCGTTTTTTTGTTTGTTATTATTTTACATTTTGCGCATGCGCATAGGCAGCCATCCACAGAATTGAGATCTTCACGCAGGCGTAGAACACCCTGTCCCGAAAAGCATGCTCTGAGCCTCCAGGAAGCATTGGCCTGACTTACCAGGAGGCCACATCTGCGGCCTGGGGCCAGTAGTGATCTGAGGCAGGCCTTTTGCTGACTGCAGCCTGGCGGCATGGAGCTCAGGGGCAGGGTCTCTGCGGCAGCCCAAGGCCAGCCAGTCACCTCTTTGCCTGGCTGGCCTGGGAAAGGCAGAACTCCAGGCAGGCCTGGACCCCGGGGTTCTCATTCTGGTCTGCGATCACACGGGGAAAATGCGGCTGGAACCGGAGCCCTCAGGAAAACACCATTTGGGGACCTAGTAGCAAACTACACCGGTTTAGAGAGTGTTCGGGACGGTTGGCGACAGCTCGGGACGGGAGGCAGATGTTGCCTGTGTGATCGCGCTACAAAACTGGCATCTATACCGGCTTAAATGGCCCGTGTGATCGCACCCTAACAGCGGTACTTCCTTTTTAATATTCATCATCCTTAGCAAGTTGCAAAACTTCTGCCCTACTAAATACCATCTTCTGCAGAGAAGAAGAAATCCACAGATGTTTGTGATAAAATCTTGCCAAGTCATCATGTGATGAAGATCTGACATGAAGGTAATAACAAACTTTGAAACCCGCTGATAAAGACGTCACTTGATGAAGAATGCACCCATCACTGTAAATGATTAACTGAAGGCTGGTCTATCATGTAGCAAAAAATTACGCGAGATGTACAGCTTAACAAGAGATGATTATCTGCAAGATAAATTGCAGGCTCCACAGTGAAAGTTTAAAGCAATAAGAGACCCAAATCCAGCACAACAGCATCGATGTCAAGAGGCCCCATGGTAATTTAGTCATTTTTAGTAATTTCATTGCATGTAAAGGTCCTCATAATCTGAGGCCCTAACCTGTTGCTTACTTAGCCTGTACAAAAATCCGGCATGGGTGGGAGGGGGGAGAGTGCAAACAAACCCTTCTGTAGGCTACAAATGGATACCCATCCCTGTATCTAAATGTGTATATAGCCCAGTATACATGACAGCCCCACATATTCACTGAATTCCCGGGGATGGAGAGAAGGTGCAAATGTGCTTGCCTGGTTGTCTGCAGGGGCCACCACATGGAGCAAGTGGCCACTCTCCCTCCTCATGATTAGCAATGTTTGTAAAGCAGCATTCCTCATAATGGGATGGGGCACGCAGACAGCCAGTTCTTCTGCACAGTTACATCCTACAGATGACCAGGCAATTGCACAGAGGTAGGACTCGGAGGGTAATTCACACTCAGACCCATGCTCCCTCCCCGCACGTTCAGTAAATGAGTGGGGCTGTCATGTGAGAGCCAGTTTGGTGTAGTGGTTAAGTGTGCGGACTCTAATCTGGGAGAACCAGGTTTGATTCCCCACTCCTCCACTTGCACCTGCTGGATGACCTTGGGGAAGCCCTGGTTCTGATAGGAGCTGTCCTTGAAAAAGAGCAGTTTCTGTCAAGAGCTCTCTCAGCCCCACCCACCTCACAGGGTGTCTGCTGTGGGGAGGGGAAGGGAAAGGAGTTTGTAAGCCGCTCTGAGACACCTTTGGGTAGTGAAGGGCGGGGTCTAAATCCAAAATCTTCTTCTTCTTCTTCTTCTACTAGGATAAAGTTTCTCCCCATCAAATTCCTGGATACAGTACTAGTCATCGCCACCAATCTTTTCATAGAGGTATCTATAGGCCAAGCAGTTAATGCAGAGGTCTCAATTCATTGCTGCATTATATTGCCAGTAATCTGAAATCATTCCCTTCCTGCATCTTCTGCAAGTTAAAATTTGCTGACAGAAAAAAGAGGACAGGCAAATTTGCATTCTTCCCTGCAGACCCCTGACCCACATGGCTCTTAGTCGACATGGGTCCCACGGTAATCAGCTTCCCTTGGGAACTGCTGGGGGGGGGAAATGACAAAAATCCACATCTGCCAGTAATTTCTGTTAACAAATCACTGGATCTAATTCAGTCTATATTTTCAACTTTTTTTGGTCAAATGTAAGGTTCCTTGATAACTTCCAATGTCTTTCCATTTTTACTGTCCTCATTTGGATTCTTTTCTTTTACTTAGAAATTCTACCACGCAGTAAGACGGCTCTGTAGACCACCCAAGCAAAATGTGATCACATTGCAGCAATTTGCTGGCAATTTAAATAAAGACATTGTATTAGAATTGTCACAATAATGCCCTTTCTTGTAAGAATATCTTCATGTGCATGGGTATAACAGAGAACAACAGACCGCCAAGATAGCACATTTGAAGTCATGCTATGAAATTTACAGCACATCAGGCTGGAGCTCTCAGCAAAAGGCCGGATCTAAGTTTTACTTTTCTGCTTACCAGCTGAACAGAGCACTAGCTAATGAAGTAGCAGTCCGAAGTTACTTCAAGTGTGAAGCTTATTTGAGAAGATATGGAACTAGTTTGCTCTCTGGAGATCAGCTTCTTGGCATTTCTAGCTGAATCAACCTATCAATTAATCTCACTTCATTGATTATCTTTTCCTGCAGGTGCTCTAATTAACATGTCAGGCAGAATTCAGGCTCCACATTTCAAGTCAACTATTTCAAATGTGACTATTGTAAGACTAAGAAACTATGAAACCATTGTACAATATTTAAAAAACCCAAACCCAAATGAGAGATGGACCTTGAGAGTTCAAAATCTAATTAATCTGGGAATTTTGCAATTGGTGTGAATTTGGGAAGCACCAGTAATGATTCTGGGTTGTCTCCATTCTCCCTGTTTGTCATTAATCTCGATCCCCATTTTACCAGAGCCTGACTTCACATAGCTAAGTGGTTTGGTGGAACCTGTATCCCTTTTATAATTATATAAGGCTATAAAACAAATTTGTTTAACATGAATACTGGATAATTCCAACGTGACTCAATTAATGGCCGCTATTGTACTTTTGGTTTTGCTTTTTAAACACCAGCCCATGCACACACACATTCTTAAGGGCTCCAGCTGTGGTACCAACAGATGAATCGACCTATTAGCTAACTAAGTCATTCTTGCCACATTTGTCTGCAGTATCTGCAATGCTTTCTCCAGTGCTCTCCCTTGGACTGCAAGAAGATCAAATCAGTCAATCCTAAAAGAAATGAACCCTGACTGTTCCCTGGAAGGCCAGATAATGAAAATGAAGCTCAAATACTTTGGCCACCAAATGAGAAGGGAGCACTCACTGGAGAAGACCCTGATGCTGGGAAAGATTGAAGGTCAAAGAAGACGGGGACGGCAAAGGATGAGATGTTAGACAGTGTCATAGATGCAACGAACATGAAATTGAGCAAACTTCAGAGGACGGCGGAAGACAGGAAGGCCTGGCGGGATCTGGTCCATGGGGTCGCGAAGAGTCGGACTCGACTGTGTGACTGAACAACAACAGCAATCTGCAGTGCTGGAAACAGTATGAGTTTTCCCTTCAACAGAACTGAAGCTGCCTATGAACAGGATTGCAGTCACTGTCAGTCTCCACTGCTGTCCTACTGACCTTACTCAGATTGGAGACCCTTGCTATTATCTCAGTTTGACAAACTGAATATACAAAAAGGGATATGCATATACTCAATGCCCCAAATCCATTTTGTAGTGGGTTTGTGAGCTCTGCATCGAAAGAATGACTGAAAATAGGCTAATTTGTATTTCTGGATGGTTGATATTGGTACATCGCCAAGGATGGTCTTTTCATGTGCCCACTGTTTGTCTCTCATCTTTCTGTCATGTTTTTATCCCACTCTCCCTCCAAAGAGCCCAGGGTGGCCCACATCAGTGTTCCCTCTAAGCTGAGTTAGTGTGAGCTAGCTCACAGTTTTTTAGCCTCCAGCTCACACATTTTTGTCTCAGCTCAGGAAGGAGGGCTCCAGAGCAAACTAATTTATGCAGCAGCCAAATTGCTCGCTCACAACTTTAATGCCAGTAACTCACACAGTAGAATTTTTGCTCACAAGACTCCACAGCTTAGAGGGAACATTGGCCCACATGGTTCTCCACTCCTCCACTTTATCCTCACAACAACACAGTCAGGTACTTCTAGACTGAGAGTGAGTGACTGTCCCAATGCGAGTCCAGTGAGTTTTATGGCTCAGGGAGGATCTGAACCCAGGTCTCCTCAGTTCCAGTACAACACTAAAACCACTACTTTATCACATAGCCTCTTGTTGCACATGCAGTATTATAGACATCGTCCAATAGTTTATAGAGATGATGTGGGATGTCTTTTATAGTTAACGACAATCCACCCTTTCACTGGTTGCATATCTGTGCTTTGCATGGTGGTTTCACTGCAGGGCGGCTAAACAGAGTGAGATATTTAAAAGCTTTCAGAATAAACAAAAATAAAACTCAGCTTTTATATGTCATCTGCTGCCTAAAAGGGATGCCACAGTATTTCTTTCATATCCATGACAAAATTGACAGAAGCATAAGGTCACAAGTTCTGAAACGATGACAAAGCTCTTATGACAATCAATTCAATACCAAGTAATCCTTGGCTTTCTGATTTGCTGCCTCAGTTTGAGCCTCTGAAGATCAGCTGAAAGTTTTTCACAGCACACACTGTGGGATGGGGAGTAAGTGACAGAGTTAGAACAGAGTTAGAAAATTTAGATCATGTGAAAGATTGATTGCAGTAATTGGAAGGGAGGAGTTAAAGGAGCTGCGGTGGCTCAAGTGGTTAAGATGCTGAACTGCAGGCCGTAGAAGGTTGGTAGTTCAGCAGTTCGAGACCCGAGTGTGCCGCATGACGGAGTGAGCTCCCGTCTCTAGTTCCAGCTCCTGCCCACCTAGCAGTTCGAAAGCAAGAAATTGCAAGTAGATAAATAGGTACCACTTTGGTGGGAAGGAAACAGCGTTCCGTGCGCCTTGGCGTTTAGTCATGCCAGCCACATGACCACGGAAACGTCTTCAGACAGCGCTGGCTCTTCGGCTTTGAAACGGAGATGAGCAACGCAACCCTAGAGTCGGATTTGACTGGCTTTCGAGCAAGGGAACCTTTACCTTTACTAGAGTGCACATTAGCACTGTTTTCCAGTCAACTCCCTTCACGAATGTAGAAATGGCAGTCGGAACAGTGCTGTCACTTGTGTTGAGGAGAAGGTCCACAGAAAACATCTAAGGGGACTACTGGAGTTACGAGAAGGAACCTCCCTGAGCTTACCAACAAGCTCAAGTTGTTAAAATAAATTCATGGACTGCACAGCTCCATTGCTCACCAACGGAGCAATTTGAAATTCTTTGCTGACCATACAATGAACTACCCTTGCCTCATGAAAGAAATGGGCATTATGAACATGGGAATTTGATTTTAAAGTATGCTATTTGGAAGAATGACAGAATCACTACTCTTAAGCACTCACAAGCTGAATGACTGGCTGTAAGTTGAGAAGGCTCCTCTGGGAGATGATGGATTTTGGCCGGTCACTAACAGATCTCTCTGCAACTTCTGGTGGTTCCGAAAGTCCCCATCAGCTATTTTGGTGGGAGGGCCTACAATATATCCAATTAAGATTGGGATGGCCTTGAAGGAAATTCTAGATGCACTGAGATGAAGTATGATGATTAGGAATGTGCATTTGGCATAAGCTGAACCAAATAAATACTTGAAAAATACCTTACCAGGTTTTGGGGGGGCATTTATTCAGCCAAATCAGATTCTCCAATCTGGGTGCATTCACCAAGCTGCTGACCATTTAAACCTAACAGCTGACAGGCGGTCCATTGTCAGCTGGTACGTTTAAATGACTGGCAGCTATTTCAGCACTCTGTTTGGCTCCCCCCCCACACACTCTGAAGGGAGGGGGAGCAAAAAGAAGTACTGAAATGCCTTCCTGATCTATCTTTTCTTTCCCCAGCTGCCTCACCACAATGGGTCAACTGGGAAAGGGAAAGGAGCTCCTGTCGGTTCCTGAAACTGACCATTGCCTTCCATTCCCTAGGCAATCCACCATGGTGGGCCATGGTGGGCCAGGTGGGGAAGGGAAAGAGAGCATTTAAAGATGCCTCCCCACCCCCATCTGTCTTCCCTTCCCCAGCTGGCTGTTTGGGGAAGGGAAGGAAGATCCTGTCAGTTTCAGTCCTCTCTACTTGTAAAACAGAGGGGACTGAAACTGACCACTGTTTTCCTTTCTCCAGCCAGGCCAGCTGGGGAAGGGAAGGAAGATCCTGTAAGTTTCAGTCCTCTCTGCTTCCAAGTGGAGAGGGCTGAAACTGACCATTGCTTTCCCTCTCCTAGCCACCTGCCACAGCGGAGCAGCTTGGGGAGGGGAGAGAGAGAGAGAGAGAGAGAGAGAAGAGATTGGTTTTATACCCCACCCTTCACTACCCAGAGGTGTTTCAGAGCGGCTTACAAACTCCTTTCCCTTCCCCTCCCCACAACAGACACCCTGTGAGGTAGGTGGGGCTGAGAGAGCTCTTGACAGAAACTGCTCTTTTTCAAGAACAGCTCTTATCAGAACTAAGACTTGCCCAAGGTCATCCAGCCAGGTGCAAGTGGAGGAGTGGGGAATCAAACCCGGTTCTCCCAGATTAGAGTCCGCGCACTTAACCACTACACCAAACTGGCTCTCTGGAGAGAGAAGGCATGTAAATGCTTTGTATTCCGTCTCCGAATCGCCCCGCTGCAGCATTGAGTTACAAAATTTGCAAGAAATCCACATTTCCAAAATAAATAAAAATGGTAAAATAATGTGCATTTCTGTATTTAACCTTATAGCAGGATGTGTAGATGGTCAACAAAGAATTTGAAATTCCCTGAGTTGTCTCTCCACTTCGCAGCTAAGCTGACATTTTCTTTCCAATTTCAACTGATGTATGCAAAAGACCTATAGGTTTGACCACAGGATGGAACAAGATATATGTTGGTTACAGGGTTGCTGCAGAAAACAGCAGCCACGTACCCAGGTCTTCCTTTCTTAGAACATTTAGAAATGAAAACACATGACATCACCATTTAGATTTCAGTTTGTCAGGCAACGCTTTAAGCAACTGCATCCTTGCCAGAGCATCCACATAATGTCAAAGCCCTTTATGGTAACCAGAGTTACATAATATAGTAGCAGCAAGACAGCATGCAAGAGATGCTTCAGTCAATTTCAATGTAATGACCATGATGTGTAGACCCAGTTTTAGTACTCAAGGTTAAGGTAGTATGGATATGTACAATCTCTTCATGGCTGAGATTATTTTAGTCATAGCATTCCATTTTTGTGTGCTGAATCCCCCCCCCCGGTCTGTAGTCAATTTGTCTACCAATTCTTAACTTGCTTTCCTTTTAAAATAGCCTAAGAAGGGGGATCAATTTTTTAAAAAATAGCCCATGAAATGAGTTGATGCAAGCTTGATTTATTCCTGGAATATTTAGGTTATGACTGAATTAAGATTACTCTAGTTTTATATCGTGGAGTCTTTTTTTTATTTGAATTTTAAATGCCGTTGCTGAATGCCCAGACTAAGTTAAAAAATGCATGCAAATACCTGAAGCCTTCATGGGGTCTGATCCAGCAGGCAACTAGGAAAGACTTGGCTGTGCAAAGCATCCTCCATCCTCATCTGTACAAGAAGATCCAAAAAGGACTTGGCAGGTGGCACACATTATTTTTCAAAGGAGATGAGAATGACTTGGTGAAAATTGAATAAAAATCTTATTTGCTTCAGTCTCAAAATGTTTGCTCAAAAGTAAATCCCAGTGATTTCAGGGGAATCTATTTCTGAGGAAATGTCTTTGTGCTGGAAAGTAACATTGCACTTTCAGTGTACTATCACTCTTCAGTGATATTAATGCATTCCACTTATAAGTCAACCCTAAACAAAAGTACTTTGAAGGAAGTTCTGTTGAATTTAGTGGTACTTGTGCCCATACAAGTGTACTTAGGTTTGGATCCAAGCGATCTATAGATTCAGTGCTTTTGAATTTAGCTCTCCAGAGATTAAATGCTGCTCCTAACGCTACAAAATTCATGCAAAGAAAGATTTCAGATAGTAGGTGGTAAGAGGTGTAGGAGGAAAGGTACAATGGTTCAGGTTTGTAAATCAGCATTTGTATATGTTTTCCCAAGGCGTCCCCAAAACAATACACAGTTTCTCTTCAACAAGACACACTGGTTTTTAAACCAGCTTTACAAAAACACCCCAAAGGGTTGTGAAAGCCTCTCTTAAATCCAGCTATTCCTGCTCTCTTTACAAGCATTTTTGCTCTCAAAAATTGCACTTCCCCCCCGCCCCATCCTTTGTAAAAAGGTAAAAAACTAATCATAAGGAGGTGAATGCTGGGACAAAGAAATAATGGGTTGCTGTTAGGGATGGACGTGAACCAGGTCACAAACGTGACAAATTTTGGCCGGCTCATGGTTTGCGAACTGAAGTTCGTGGCAGGTGAGCTGGCACAAACTTTCCATGAACTTTCAAGCAGTTCAAATGTGGGAGGCTGAAAGGGCATCTTGAAGGAAGCGGATTACGATGGATTGTGCAGTGGACCAGCAAGAAAGTGATAAACCACCAGACTTATGGAGAACTTTTAAACTTTCCTCTTGTGTCAACAATGATGCAATGAGCAGAAAAAATGGCACTGAAAACGAAACTTAAAACAGGAACGGCCAGCACATCACCGCTGGCTACCAGACCGGAAGCAAACACAGACTTTCCCAAACTGACTGCTGCACCTTTATGCCCTCTACTGGACCAGATGACCAACTTCAGTGACAAGCTGGATATGTTGCAAAAGGAACTCAAATTTCAGCGAGAAAGAAACAAAGGAGATGTTCCTGAACAACAACAGAAAGCGGGAGAAGGACCTGAGAAAGTGGAGGTGAATAAAGACGTGGAAAAAGAAGATGAAGAGAAGGATGGGAAAGACTCTGATATCATCTTGATTAGTCTGGCAAAACCCTTTGATTTGAAGCAGAACTAGGGGCTGCTACCTCTAAAGCATTTAAAAACTAATTTGGACTTTGACAGGAGGAGAGGAAAATGTAACACAGCTTAATTTCAATAGCCTGATGTTTATTCTTAACGCATAACTCTAAACCAATGATATTTACACGATAGCATTTATTGTCAACGTATAATTTTAAAATTAAGATGCACAGCTACAACCAAATATGTTTCTGATTGTTTGCCTTTTAATTTGATATTTTTATAGTGATATCTCTCACGCTTTATTATTTTGATAAAAGAGATGCATCAACAATTTTAAACCTCTGTAATAATGATCCTTGTTACTTTAGTTTTAGGTTGTTCCCATCCCCCGACCCTGTAGTATTGTAGTTTAGAAAAGCAATAAAAATGTTTAAAAACAAAACAAAAAACTTTCAAGCAGTTCATGGCAGTTCATGAATGGATATGTTTTCAGACAGACTTTCTCTGATCCATCAAAATGTTTACCAAAGTTCAAAGCAACAGGGGGTAGAGTTCTACAGCCTTGGAAGCACCAGTAGGGATCCTCCAAAGCTTAACAAGCACTGCTGGCTGTCAATAACAGACTTTCCATTCTGCTCTATGGGATCACAATGCTATTATATACCCTCAGCTCAGCCCTGCACCCATCCCTCTGTTGGGTGTTGGCAGTCAGAAAGCCAGGGAACTTGTTAAAAGTACTGTGAACACCTCTCCCCTGGTGGGTGTTAGGCGGACTCAGGGCTCTGAGCCATCCCATCTCTCTGCTCACACCGAGCAGAGGGGCTTAGCTACTAGGTGCCTCAGCTGAGAACCCACATTTATACCACCCCACCCCTCCTGATTGTGAGCACCTCTGTGCCAACATGCTGGCAGTGGTGAAGGCTGTGCTCATCAAGGGCATCATCTGCCTGGTGCACATGCTTCACGTGGTCTGTACAAGCTGGCCTGTATCTGTGACCCCTGGATAAAAGGCAGCACTGCTCTTGGGAATGAAGAGCTCATGCAATGGAAGCTTGAGCTCAGCAAAGAAGTATGGAGGCTACAGGCCAACAGATGTGGCCAGAGGGAACAGCAGGTGGAAGAGGATAGGGAGGAGGAGGAAGAAGAGAGGAGGAGAGGGGGAACTGCAGCCCAGCGCCTCTGCCTCGAAGAGCCCAACCAGGGAGAAGTCACACTGCTGGTTGTCAGTGGTGAACTGGGAGGTCAGCAGCGGTGGGGATGCCAGGTGTGTAATGGTGGAGGATTTGGAAGAGGTGATGGTGAGGGAGTACCTCACTGAGTCTCCTGAGCCTGCTGACACTGATACCCTGGAGTA
The DNA here is from genome assembly GCF_001447785.1 of Gekko japonicus. NCBI lineage: Eukaryota > Metazoa > Chordata > Lepidosauria > Squamata > Gekkonidae > Gekko > Gekko japonicus. Next base: position 59,373 of record NW_015162102.1, read on the forward strand.
CTGGTCACACAAGCCTGTCATCTGGCCCAATGTATCTTGTGTGGCCATAAGTCTCCCCTCCTGCCCTCTCACCACTGTCGAGAGTGAGCGGGTGTTCCCCCACCTGGGAAACATTCACAGCCCCAACCACTGCTGCCTGGACCTGGCCAGGATGGACAAGTTGGCCTTCCTGAAGGTCAACCTCCCCATGCTGGGCGACCTCGCTCTGGATCTCACAGACTAAGAGCTAGGCTTCCTGTTGTCCCCTTATTCCTCTTCCTTTCTGAATGTTCCCGCATGTGGCCTGTGGGTTGTGCCCAAGGTGCTTGGGTGGGAAAATGGCCACCTCTCCTAGGTGGGGGTGGGTTGGCCTACACCCAAACCTTACTCACTGAAATTCCCCCAACTGAGAAAACCTCTGGATACTCCCCTTTACTTTCACACTCAAAAGAAAATCTCTACCAACCTGATACCTGCTTCATGAAACATCTACCCCATAAAACAACACCGACCTCATGGAACAACATTCACCTCAGCAAACATCTGCCTGTACAAGCAAACCCTTGTTTGACTAACCCTTTCCACTGCATTTGTACAATTCATGACAGGTGATCTCTTATCTATACAGTGTGTTCTACTAATGATTAATAACCAGAAATTTCACCTAGGGGTCAGCTGTGACCAGAGGATCTATGTGTTTGGGCCTGAGGGGGCCTGGGAGTGTTGTGGGCATGCTTCGCTGGGTTCCAGTGCTTGTCAGGGGTCTTTGCCAAGTTGCCATGGAGTTACTTTAAAGGTAAAGGTTCCCTTGCTCGAAAGCCAGTCGAATCCGACTCTAGGGTTGCAGTGCACATCTCCGTTTCAAAGCCGAAGAGCCAGCGCTGTCCAAAGACATTTCCATGGTCATGTGGCCGGCATGACTAACGCTGTTACCTTCCCACCGAAGTGGTCCCTATTTATCTACTTGCAATTTCTTGCTTTCGAACTGCTAGGTTGGCAGGAGCTGGAACTAGAGACGGGAGCTCACTCCGTCATGCGGCACCCGGGTCTCGAACTGCTGAACTACCGGCCTTCCACAGCCTGCAGTTCAGCGTCTTAACCACTTGAGCCACCGCAGCTCCTAGAGTTACTTTAGGGGGCCCCTAAAGGGGGGAGGTCTGCCTTTCTGTCCTTCAGAATCTGCCTTTGCAGACTTGGGGGTGGCCCTGCCAACTCAACATTTGTTTCCATTCCTTTGCTGCATTGAAGAAGAATACACCCTGGTTGATAGGTGTGCTCTAGACATGTGCGTTTCGGCCCTGGGTGGTGGCTGTGAGAGTTGTGGACACACTTCCCTTGCTTGCATTGTGTGGCTAGGGTGCCTGCCAAGCTGTCATGGGCTTAACTTTGGAAAGTCTGTTGCCAAGCAGCCACTTTATAAAGCATTTCTACAGACTCTTAAACATGACTGCCAATCTGGATTGCGAAATAAGTCAGCCAGGGCCATGGACAGAATAGTAGCCATGAGACCGGGCCATTATACTAGACTGAAAGCATGTGCTCTAGCCAAGGGGAACCTCGCGCTGGAGCAGCGTGCCTAGCCAGATGCGGACCCATGGATTATGATGCCTCTCGCTCCTGCAACTCTGCAGCCAGACCAGTGCCAGAAGGCAAACCGGCTGCCCTGACTCCACAGAACCAGCAGCAGATCACTTCCAGTCTCTGGCTGGGCAGGGTCTGCCCAGGTGACGTTTCCCTATGAGTTTGGTGTCACTGGCTTGTTCCTGAACCATTCCATAGACTCCTGTAACTGCCGCTTTCTTATCCAAATAGAGCACTGGGGTGTCTGTAACTGAGACCCCAGAAATATAATCTGCCCCAACCTGGAGAGATTGTAGAAGAGCAGGCAGCAGGATGAGGCTCCCTTTGTGTTTGGTATGTGTAGCTTGCAGGGAGTCCATTCTATACACATTTGAACCTGTGCCTGACATTTTCCCCAAAAGCACTTTCCTGGGGTCATCCTCTTTGTGGGGCCACAACTTGGACCCCCAAAGTCCAAACTACACCTAAGTTGGAGGGCATGTAGAGGAGCCTCATGGGGAGGATCTCCTGTGAGTCTGATCTCTCTAGCTTGCCCAGTCTGCAGCCAGACCAGTGCCAGAAGGCACACCGGCTGCCCTGACTCCTCCACACACAGAACCAGCAGCAGATCACTTCCAGTCTCTGGCTGGGCAGGGTCTGCCCAGGTGACGTTTCCCTATGAGTTTGGTGTCACTGGCTTGTTCCTGAACCATTCCATAGACTCCTGTAACTGCCGCTTTCTTATCCAAATAGAGCACTGGGGTGTCTGTAACTGAGACCCCAGAAATATAATCTGCCCCAACCTGGAGAGATTGTAGAAGAGCAGGCAGCAGGATGAGGCTCCCTTTGTGTTTGGTATGTGTAGCTTGCAGGGAGTCCATTCTATACACATTTGAACCTGTGCCTGACATTTCCCCCAAAAGCACTTTTCTGGGGTCATCTTCTTTGTGGGGCCACAACTTGGACCCCACCCCCCAAAGTCCAAACTACACCTAAATTGGAGGGCATGTAGAGGAGCATCATGGAGAGGATCCCCTGTGAGTCTGATCTCTCTAGCTTGCCCAGGGTCCATTCTATACACTCCTGAACCTGTGCCTGTCATTTGCCCAGAAAGCACTTTCATGGGACCACATTTTTTGGGGGGGGGGGGGTAACTCGGACCCCATCAAGCCAACCCTCACCAAACTT
>NW_015162102.1:62754-70559 GCF_001447785.1 Gekko japonicus
GCCTATACTGATTTATTTCCAATTGCCTTCAATGGGCAAACCTAACTTTTACTAATAAGAGAGAGGGGACAATGTTTAGTTCTAGCCTCTGTCTCCACAACATGAATAAACCTCTATTACGCCATGCTATGTGTTTTTTTCCTAAACTTAAAAACCCCCTTTCTCAACAGAACCTCTTGATCTTTTGTTTGCCCTTTTCTCCTTGTCTAATTTCTTTGTTAAGGTTTATTTACCCATAATTGTACATAATATTCCAAACAGGTTCAGGCCATAACGACGGTGTGATACTGGCCATTTTATTTTCTCCTACCGTTACTCTGCTGCCATTCTTTACCCAGTTCATGAGATATACGAGGACTTGTTCTCTAAACCTGTGATTACTAAGAGAAGCCTTTGGTAATACATTTTGTTTAAAGCTTTTTGAATGTCCAAGTAAATTAAGTCTACTGGATCGCCCCATTTACTTGTTTGCTGACACTCCCAGGATTTTTTAGAACTGTATTTATTTATTTATATTCCACCTCTGCAGAGCTCCAGGTGGCTCACAAAGTAAGATAAAATCATACAAATGAAATTGTTAAAATTAACAACCTTTTTATCTTCTTTCCTGTGCTACTAGTACACACATGCACAATGATAAATCACTGTAAAAAAGCAGTCAGTGTTATTGTACATGACTGCACCACAGTTAGGTTTGTGCTGCATTTTACTGATGTGCACCTGCACTCATGAACAAGTAATTGAGAACACCCAAATCGGGGGAGAAATTTGGACGTGGAGAATTTTAAAACAATGTTAATTAGGGTTGCAGATGAGGTCCCTTTGCACACACCTTTCCCTGGCCCAGTACAGACTGCTGGGCATCATATCTCTACAACACACACACACCTTCAGAGTCCCTATGAGACTTTTTGTATGCCTATTCCTGAAAATAACATCATAATGGGGTTATGATGACTGAGTCTTTCTTTCAGGCTGAAGAGTTAATCCTGAGATGAATCACTATTAATAGAGAATCCTATGTAAGCACAAATTATTTCTAGTATAAGTAACTTCACATTGTGTGAAGTATTAGTGCTGTACACATTTATGTACATAAGTACTTAATAAATGAAACATAACAAAGAGATAAAGTAATACTTAGCCAACAAAGGAATATTTGCAGAACCAAACAACTTTCATACTGCATTAATTGCACTAAGCTGTAATAACTCACAGCCAGGAGCAAAGTGGAATAAAATGTTACCGGTCTTTCACGGAGATGTTTGTTCACTTGGAATTCCTGAAACAAAAACAAATGGCATCTTCTTTCCATTCCAGAACTAAAAATGCAGGCTTCTTTGTATGAATTTTGAAAGAGAGTGTTGTATTTATCACCAGCAGAACCCCAGGAGGAGCTACATGTGAGAGACTGAATGTTTAGCTGTGTGTGTTAGTGTCATGCTCTTGTCAAGATTTTTTAAAAACCCACAGTACTCAAAATTGTGCCACTTGTACTTTACAAATGCTAAAATTATGTCAAGTGCAAGCCAATGGTCATGAAGAGCTGCAGTCTGGTGAACTGTCCTGTGGGGACTGTTGGAAGTTTCGGATGCAATCTCCCCTGTCTCAGACCTCCAGACTGAGTGGCAAGAGAGGCCAGATAGCTAGATAGGCACACTGACCTTTCTTCCTATATCTACTCTTCTGCCACTGTCCTCTTTGAAATACTGATTGTGTTCTCAGGGATCAACTTCCCTTTCCTCTTCCTCTCTCTCTCTCTGAATGAAGACTTGCTCTCTACCTGCACACACCAAGAGAGGGACATGCTGTCCTCTCTTGGCACTATGAGGCAGATGGGCCTCTCACCATCCACCTCCATCCTTTAGCTAGTAAATTTGTAACCCATCAGTCTCTGCTCTTTCCTATCCAAAGTGTACTTCTCAAATAAAGAGAGAAGTATTTCTCTTCTAAACTTGCAATGTGGCTCTGTGTAGCTTTGTAAGCTGAGTAACCTGGTAAAGTGACGCTCCTGCATTTGTAGCTTTATTTAAGCACTCTGCTAAACTAATGGTGACTGGACTAACCACACCAGTTAACATCAATAGGGACTACTTAAATGGTTCTGAGATTTGAGCAATTGCAGCAGCTCAAAAAAGTGGAGGTAGGATCATGACAAATCATGGCCGCTATACAGATAGAAACAATGCAGAGGGACCAGCTCACACAAATAGTGTTTCAGCATGACTGCCACTCCCAAGTCAATCGTGTGAGGGTTAACACCTTGCGTGGACTGGCACAATATGAAAATTAAATAAGATAAAATAAAACCACAGCAACTTTGGGTTGCATTATTTATGTGTCAAAAAATGCAGTCTAATGATACAAAATAAAAAAGAAAAGGTACACGAAAGGAGGTGGGAAAAAGTATATATGTGGATAGAAAAACTGATAGAAAATTAGTAACCCCAACTTGTAAAGAAAAAACAAGAAATGAATGACTCTTGATATGTAACTTTAACAGATGAAATGTTTGTATATATAAAGTTCAATAAAATAAAAAACTGTAAAAAAAAATGCAAAAGCGATAGATCTTGATGTGAATCAGTCAGCATGCTATGTTGAGTTACATACTGGCTGATGGTTTACAACCTATGTTTATATGTTGACTTAAAGTTTCACTATATTCAGTGGGAGTTCATTTGAAATTTCCTTCTAGAACAAATGCTGAAGATCAGGGGTCATTTTGGGGGGGGGACGCGGGGGGACGCTATCCCCCCGGGTGAGGTGCAGGAGGGCGGGGCTGGGGGTCCCTGCTGGTGCCCCTGGAGGTCGCCGCCGGCTGTGGGGAGGACACACTACCGGTGATGTCAGGGGGTGTGGCATATGCTATTGAGTTATGCTAATGAGTCCCCCTAGCTCTTTTTCTACGAAATGACCCCTGCTGAAGATCCTTTTTTTCCCTTACATGTGAAAGAAATTACAAGGACAAAAGCTGATCGAAGACAGCAAGTGAAAACCAGGAACTTCTCCATTGCCATAGTGAGAAGAAGAGCTCACAACACGGGAGATGATCTCATGTATTCAAATTCTTACCACTAGACAACAATGGCACAGTGCTTTACATTGGATGGATCATGCCCAGTATATGTTTATTCAGAAGTAAATCCCACTAAATTCTCTGGGTTTAGCTTTTAAGAAAGCATGTACAGGATAGCAACCTTACAGTACAATCCTACGCAGAGTTACACCAATGTAAATAAATGGGCTTAGATTGGAGTACCTCTGGACAGGATTGTACTTCTAGAGAGCAATCCTAAAATTAGGCTTGCCAAGTCCCCCCGGGGGGTGGGGAAACCCCCGAAACCGTTATGGTTTTCCCTTGGATGGTCGTGGCCCCGCCCCCAGCATGCCAGGCGTGGCTGTGTCACTTCTGGGCGACGTGAATGCAGCACGCGCTCCAGCCGCCAGCCGGGAGTCCCCCGCTGAGGCTGAATTCACACTTGGCAACCCTACCTAAAATAGTCTATTCAGAATTCTACTCAGGTATATTCAGTGGGGCGTACTTCCAGGAAACGTCCTTAGGATTGTACTATTAGTCTCCTTGCCTGTGATAAAGCTACTGAATTTACAAAATGCATAACTGAAAGATCAGAGAAATTTTGGAACTATAACTGCCACAATGTGTAATGCATCAAAACTATAAATAGGCTGTCTATATCCTGTTGGGAATATCCCGTGGAGATAAAAATCACAATCCAGGGTTGGCTGATTTTGTTCTGCAAAATGTAAAATACACAAAACTATCAAGAGAGGATTTTATTTACTTGCTGCTAAGGCAAGGCTCTGTTAGGCACAGCTGGAGTGAAGAACTGAAGCTTCCACACTGTAGTCTGGGGACTACAACATATTCTTCATATCATAGCCACTGGGCTAATGAGAGTTTGAGGCTATGTACGTGGTATGTTGGATGGAGGATTTGTTTTGAATCTAGAAGACCAGGCAGCAATGGATAAAGTATTGCCTCCAAACCTTTATCTAGAAGAGACAGCCACTGAAATGAGCTACAAACATAACTAATGCTACTCAGGATTAAGGATGTGCGCTCAGTATAAACTAAAATGATAAAATATTCGATACATACCTTATTGGCATTTATCAGGAATTTTCTCAGCTGATCACTGAGGGAGCTGGTAATTTGGCTATCTGAAAATGGCCTCCCTGAAAACCCCCCCAAACAGCCAAAGTTACAGGGCATATAAAGGGCTCTCAGTCCATTTAAATGCCTTTGGAGTAAACTCTCAGGCATTTAAAGGGACTGTGGTCCCTTTAAATGCCTTTGGCGTTCACTCACCACAGCACAGAGGTACGCCATGGCACAGGGAAGACATTTATAGGAATCACATCCCTTTAAACACCTTTCCCTCTCCATTGGAAACAATGGAGGATGGGGGCACCTTCTTCTGGGGCCCACAGAATTGGACCCCCTGGTCCAATCTTTTTGAAACTTGGGGGGGGGGGACACTGAGGAGAGGCACCAGCAGCTACGCTGCAAATTTTGTGCCTCTACCTCATCCAGGTGAAGTGTTTGAACCCAGAAAATGGGAAAACCCACCTTTTAAACCTTCTGCCTACTTAGGAGACCCCCCCACTCCAGAGTTAGGAATCCTGCCCCTCCAGTGGATCCAAGACACCCTCAAGCTCTCCCAACCAGGTCATTTGGCATGTAGCCCTCGTCTCTCTACCCTGATCAGTTTTTTTTATGACCAGCATTCATCTCTTCTGTTTGACACAATCAAAATGGGCCATCTCCAGAGCAACTTGATCCCTAACATCTGACCCTTCCTGGTGCATTTTATTACCCCTCCTTGTGTGAAAATAAACAACTGCCATGGTCCCCAATCATAACAATACTAAGCTGGGGCTTTTAGCTCCACTTTACTTTAAAGAGGGCAAATTCAACATTGGTGGAGGCTGCTTCAACAGGTCACCTTGGAAACACATTTGAGGATTTTTATACAACTCACGACAGGAACCTAGGCTAAGGGCTGAACTATATAAGACTTTTTCAGTATCTCAGTTCCAGGAGGCCTGGACTTGACATGTTTCGCCTGTAGTCCTATAGAATGGTATGGGGCAAGAGGGGCCTCCCTTCATGACCTGGGGGCTATTTCACTCTTTTTGCAGTTCCATGTGCACCCAAACCCACCTTATTAAAAACAGCTTACGTCATTTGGCCCTAAGTTTACCTTTTCATGCTACAATGATCTAAGATGCAACAATGTGTTACAACACTGCCCAGTTCATGTAAGCGCCAACAACCCAAACCAAATAAAACGCTTGATTGTGCTATAAAATACTTGTCGGCTCAGCAGGTCAGGAATGCACAAAGGATAATAGTAAGAAATAATGAAAAATGATCAGAACGGTGGAAAGATGGACCAGTTTGAATACGGTTCAACTAGCAAATAAGATACACTTATTTTTAGATCTAAAATGCATCCAGTTGAGGGAATTAAACAGATTAAACCCTTTGTAAATTAATGCTAAAATGTTCTAATTTGATTTCCCCCTTTAATTATGGATTTGTCAGATACCACTTATTTTGTAATGCACAAGCTGTCGGCTGAGTGAGTACACAACAGAGCTGTACAAACAGATTAGAGTGTAGAAAAAGCTTTAAGAACATAAGAGAAGCCATATTGGATCAAGCCAATGGCCCATCTAGTCCAACACTCTGTGTCACAAAAGTGTCCAAAACCCAGGTGCCACCAGGAGGTCCACCAGCGGGGCCAGAACTTCAGAAGCTCTCCTACTGTTGCTGCTCCAAGCACCACGAATACATAGCATCATTGTCCCAGACATTGTGTTCAATCTATACACTGTAGCTAATAGCCACTGACGGACCTCTGCTCCATATGTTCATCCAATCCCCTCTTGAAGCTGTCTATGCTCATGGATGCCACCACTTCCTGCAGCAGTGAATTCCAGATGTTAATGACTCTCTGAGTGAAGAAATATTTCCTTTTATCTGTTCCAAGCCTAGCGTTCATTAATTTTGTTGAGTGCCTACACGTTCTTGTATTATGAGAAAGGGAGAAAAGTACTTCTTTCTCTGCCTTCTCTATCCTATGTATAATTTTGTAAATGTCTATTATGTCAATTGTTGTTTCTCCAAGCTAAAGAGCCTTAACCTCTTTAACCTTTCTTCCTAGGGAATATCCATCCCCTTTATCATTTTAGTTGCCCTTTATTCAGGAACGAACACATTTCATAGTAAAGAGTAGAGATAGAGATAGGTTTCTAGCTACATCACTAGCTGAGAGACGGAGTTATGAGTGTGGAACTTCTGAGCAGGAGTAGGATAGTGCTCTAAGGCTGCAATCACATACACTAAATAGTGCACTTTCAATGCTCTTTCCAACTGGATTTTACTGTGTGAACTAGCAAAATCCAGTTGGAAAGTGCAGTTAAAATGGATTGAAAGTACATTATTTAGTGTGTGTGATCGCAGCCTAAGAGTGGCTATCTGGAAACAGATAAGGAATGCTGCTAACGTGCTGACCCCACTATCCAACCTAACTAGCCTTTCTTCTTGCTGCCTCCTGCAAAGTTCTTCTTCTCTTCTTTTGTACACCAGACATTGCTTACTCCAATATAAACAAGCTTACAAAATTACCTATATTGATATTCCAGATTCAAGTAAATGGGTATACTACATAGTTTTCAGAAACAAAACTGAATTTAACTTTTTATTGTCTTCTGACATAAATACTTCTATCTCTTTGATAAACCACCCGTGTAATTAATTTATCACCAATTAATATAAAATGTATTATATAGGTTAGGAATTTGATTTACAAACTAGTTTAGTTTATTAATATGGTCTATAACCAGCACAAGTCACATGTCAGATTGAAGCCATGAGAAAAAAACTCCCCCTGTGGAAATTTGTCTTATTGATTAGCTTAGTTTAGTTTAGTTGTATTATTACGGTCTTAAGACCAGCATACAATATAAACAAAATATGAAAAAGAGTGGAAAAATCAGAGATAATATACAGAATAAAAATCTAAATTTGAAAACTTAAAATGCGACTCCTAGTTACATCCTAGTTAGCATATAAATTGTACTATTTGGCATATTTCTGGAACTGAAAAATATAAACACCTTTGTTTTCTATAAGAAAAACTGCAAATATATCCAATCCTTGAGGCAAAGTTGCAACTGATGCATCTGACCATACATATCCTAATTGTATCTGAGAGGTAGGGAAATAATTAAGAGAGAAAACATATTTTGTAGTCAACAAAAATACATTAATTGGACAGAAAGCCTATCATACAGTCAAAATATGTAACTTTATAATACTGAAAACACCAAACTTTTAAATAATGTATTACTATTAAATACACTGTAGTATATTAATTGTTGCCAAAGTTGTATGTTGTATACAGGGGTCATTTCGTAGAAAAAGAGCTAGGGGAACTCATTAGCATAACTCATTAGCATATGCCACACCCCCTGACATCACCGGAAGTGTGTCATAAGGCCACACCTCCTGACATCACCGGAAATGTGTCATAAGGCCACACACCCCGCCCCTAACAGTCCCAGCCACCGGTGCCGGCCTTGCAGCTCCACTGCCGAGCCCCATGAGGGGCCTGGCGGTGGACCTGCAAGGCCGGCGGGAGTGCAAGGAAGCCCCGCGAAGGCCCTCCCTGGCCCCAGGCAGGCAGGGGTGGGGAGAGGCAGGGAGGAAGCAACTTACCCTCCCTCTTCTCCTGCCTCCTCCTGGCTGAATGAGGACCGGAAGCGGGGAGGCC
>NW_015162102.1:71325-72819 GCF_001447785.1 Gekko japonicus
AAGCGGGGAGGCCGGAAGCAGGGTGCGGGGCTTTGTCATGCGCCCCGCCCCCCGTACCTCACCCGGGGGAACTGCGTTCCCCCGCGATCCCCCCCGAAATGACCTCTGGTTGTATACATCTACAGTACATGTAGGATTAACATTATCTGATGCTGGGTCCCCAAATTTCCATTGGAAATTGGAGAATCTCTTTCTCATGCTTTCTTATACCTCAGATTTTCATGAGTATCATTTCTTCTCAGCTAACTAAGCAGACCATTAGTGGCTAGCAGCATTTTAGTAATTCTGCAAGCAATCTATTAGTTAGTCCAACAGCAGGTCACATGTTTAGCTTGTTGAAATCTATCCTGTTCTAGCAAGTTTACCAATCTACACATTTCAACAGAAGCTTTCAAGTAATCATTCAAATGCAAGACCTAGATTCTTGCCTGTCCATCTCGGGATACCTGGGCAAGATACAGTCAAAAAGTAGGAGCTCTGGCACCAGGTTCAGCAATGTGTAGGTCAGAGTACCGGAAGACTTAGGTTCAAATCCCCACTTTTCCATGAAGCACACTGGGTGACTATGGTGACACTTTCAGTCTAACCTAGCTCACAGCACTGATGCAGGGATAAAATGGGAAGAGGACTCAAATTTACCACCCTGACCTCCTTAGAGAGAGGGTGGCATAAACATATTTTAGAAACCATCCCTCTTGCACCTCAACAAACCTTAGTCCACTGAAGACATTTTGGCCCTGCGTGAATATGAAGCAGAATGGCTTGAATCACTCAAAGTTTTAGTAGCACAGTCCTTGAGTGCTACTGTAGCAAGAGGTAGGATAAAAATACCTTGAATAATTTTTAAATTAGAACGAGAAGAAGGTACTACTTAACTGGGAATCTGCATTTGGATGTGCACAAGGAAACCCTAAGTATTCCCCAAGGAGATGGCCTAAGTGATATTCTTAATTCTTTCTTCATAGTCTACCTTTGCCTATGGGAATGACACAACCATGATACCGTACTGATGGTGTAAAAGTAAAGATAAAGGTTTCCTCTGCTCTAGGGTTGCGGTGCTCATCTCCGTTTCCAAGCCGAAGAGCCAGCACTGTCCAAAGACATTTCCGTGGTCAGGTGGCTGGCATGACTAAATGCCGAGGCGCACTGAATGCTGTTACCTTCCCATCGAAGTGGTACCTATTTATCTATGTGCAATTTCTTGCTTTCGAACTGCTAGGATGGCAGGAGCTGGAACTAGAGATGGGAGCTCACTCCATCATGCAGCACACTCGGGTCTTGAACTGCTGAACTACTGACCTTCCACAGCCTGCAGTTCAGCGTCTTAACCACTTGAGCCACCGTAGCTCCACTGATGGTGTACTGATTGATAACTGGCTGTATATTCTTATGGAAATACAGAGGGCACTCATGTAATGCCGGCTTATAAGTAAAGAAGCAAATCAATTACCACTGGGAATCTTTGGAACTATGTCAGCTTTTGGTATATGTCAC
>NW_015162102.1:73402-78535 GCF_001447785.1 Gekko japonicus
GCTGGGGTGGGGTTCCCCCCGGCGCCTGATTCCCCAGTGTCGGGGAATGGGCCTCTGGGTCGGGGGGATTTCCGCCCCCCGGGGGGAGTTGGCAGCCCTAATCACAGCTGTAATGCCAGTAACTCACAAAGTAGAATTTTTGCTCACAAGACTCCACAGATTAGAGGGAACATTGACAGAGACCCTTGAAAGCCTAGACCCTGGGTCACAATACCAACATAAGAAACTGAGAGTGGATTTGGAATTTAGAAAATTCCTGGTGGCAGCCGGAACTACCTATTTTATAAACACGTAGTATAATTTAAAGAGAAACCTAGTCCTCCCCAATAGGAGGTCGACACAGTCATTTTGGGGGGGGGGGTTAAGTAAAAACAACTTAAATATAACCTTGAAACATGTTTGTTTATTTATTTAATTCGATTTGTATCCCACCCTCCCCACCGAGGCAGGCTCAGTTGTGTGAATTGACTCCAAAACAGTAAATAATGTATGAGTAAGTAAAGGTTCCCTTGCTCGAAAGCCAGTCAAATCCGACTCTAGGGTTGCGGTGCTCATCTCCGTTTCAAAGCCAAAGAGCCAGCGCTGTCTGAAGACATTTCCGTGGTCATGTGGCCGGCATGACTAAACATCAAGGTGCGCGGAACGCTGTTACCTTCCCACCGAAGTGGTACCTATTTATCTACTTGCAATTTCTTGCTTTCGAACTGCTAGGTTGGCAGGAGCTGGAACTAGAGATGGGAGCTCACTCTGTCATGCGGCACATGGGTCTCGAACTGCTGAACTACTGACCTTCCACAGCCTGCAGTTCAGCATCTTAACCACTTGAGCCACCACAGCTCCATAATGAGCACTGGATCCAATATGGATCCTAATTCATGCTACTCCTCTAGTGCTAGAACTTTCACCTTTGTACTGCTTCAAATTTTATACATGTTGGAAATTGATTTTGTATTTTATTTGTATTCTGAACTGCAACATCTATAACTAGCAGCAGTTATAACCTTAAAATGTGTCATCTTTTCAAACTGCTTTTACCTGTAAAATGTAAACAAGCAGCATTCCACACATATTTTCAGTCTTCTTCCATATGCCCTGTTATTCCTGATTGTTTCTTCCCCCTACTCTTTATTTGTAATCTCTAAGGTACCACTTTATTCATTCCAGTAGCTCTCTTCTTAAAATGTATTTGCTGATGTGGTACATTTATCATTTGTGCAATGCAGGGCTGAACATTTTCTGATGGCAAGATGTATTACATCTTCAATTTTACCTTAATACTCTTTTTCTATCATTTTTATGAATTTTTAAGTATTACTAGGATTCACATTTTCCTCATTTTTGCAATGAAAGCCAGGACAACATTTCTCTACATTTCTAGTTCATCTCTCAATTCCTTTTGAAGACATTTGCACAGTTACTGCAGCTCTGCCTATTGTTATAAAGCGATATGAGCTTAAATAGCTCCTAGATTGCACAAAATTTTTCATAAATTCAATGGTTTGCAAAAACAGTTAACCTCTGCACCCACTCTCTATGTCTCTCTTTTCCGTAGAAAACGTAGGGAGACATTAGGCATGCTGAGAATTTTTACACGAACAAAGGCACCAAGAAAACTTACCTTGTTTGAACTCCCTCGATTAGACATAAGACAAACTCCTGATCAAATCACCTCAATGGCCCAGATGAGGTTTGTCTTGAATACAGCACCATTTATTATTATTTATTTATTATTTTTGATTTCTATTCCACCCTCCCCGCATAGCAGGCTCAGGGCGGCTCACAACAGGCTAAAATACAATAGATTAAATACAATAAAAACATAGATGTATCAACATGGCAACGATCTAAAATTCGAACAGTAATCAGATTTATATATAAAGGGCTGTAGGTATAGATGGCGGTGGCGTCTCAGAGCAGTTTTAGGTGGTATGCAATGCTCCCTCTAAGCTGTGGAGTCTTGTCAACAAAAATTCTACTTTGTGAGCTGCTGGCATTAAAGTTGTGAGCGAGCAATTTGGCTAGCGCCTAAATCAGTTTGCCCTGGAGCCATCCTCCCTGAGCTGAGACAGAAATGTGTGAGCTGGAGGCTATAAAACTGTGAGCTAGCTCACACTAACTCAGCTTAGAGGGAACATTGGTGGTATGGTGTAGCTATGCAGGTACTGCTAGCTGTTCTTATTATTCTTAGTATAAGGGCCTTGGCTGTTCAGTTGTTGACAGTTCAGATGTTACCGATGTGTCAGTGGCGGCTCCTAATCAAAAGCCTTGTGGAAGAGCTCTGTTTTACAGGCCCCGCAGAACTGTAAAAGGTTCCACAAGGCCCTGATGTCTTCTGGGAGCTCATTCCACCAGTATGGAGCCACCACTGAAAAGGCCCTGTCCCTTGTCAAGGCCAGTCTGGCGTCTTTCGGGCCAGGGAGAGTCAGGCGATTTTGCGACCCTGACCTCAGTGCTCTCTGGGGGAAAGGCAGTCCCTCAGGTAGGCAGGCTCCTGATCATATAGGGCTTTAAAGGTCAATACCAGCACCTTGAAGTGAACCTGGTATGTTATTGGCAGCTAGTGCAATGCCTTCAGCAAAGGCCAGATGTGCTCTCGAATTGAGAGGCCCATCAACAGCCTGGCTGCCGCATTTTGCACCAGCTGCAGCTTCTGGATTTGGGACAAGGGCAGACCCATGTAGAGAGCATTACAGTAGTCTAATCTCAAGGTGACCACAACGTGGATCACTGTTGCCAGGTCACTGAGTTCAAGGAAGGGAACCAACTGCCTGATCTCTGTTTCCTCCCCATTATAATCCGGTTGTTATGCCAATAAAGGTTGTTTGATGACTCTGAACTGCCTGATCAGCTGGAGATTGTAAAAGGCTGTTTTGACAGTGGCTGCTACCTGGGCCTCCATTGTTAAGGTGGCATCCAGGAGCACTCCCAAACTCCTGACCCTCGGCACTGGCACCAGTGGCACCCCATTGAAGGTTGGTAGTGGGATCTCTACCCCGATCCACTCCAACTCAGGCACAGGACCTCTGTCTTCATTGGATTCAATTTCAATCAACTCAGTCTAAGCCAGCCTGCCATGTGCCCGGTCCAGATCTTCTGGGGTAGAGTCGGGCCGCCCAACAACAGATATAGCTGGGTGTCATCTGCATATTGGTGACACCCTAGCCTATGCCTCCAGACAATCTGGGTAAGGGGGCACATGTAGATGTTAAATAACATCAGGGATAGTACTGCCCCTTGAGGGACCCCGCAGATCAGCGAGTGCCTCTGGGACGTCTAATCTCCTAGCGCCACCCTTTGTCCCTGGTCTTGGAGAAAGGAGACAAGGCCCTGAATCCCAGTGTTGGTGAGGTGGTGGATCAGTAACTGTTGGTCGACCATGTCGAACGCCAACAACAGCACCGCCGTCCCGCCCTGATCCAGATGGCTTTGGAGGTGGTCTGTGAGGGTGACCAGTGCCGTCTCCGTCCCACGGCCTGGGTGAAAGCTGGACTGAAAGGGGTCTAGCATGGAAGTGTCATCCATAAAGCTCTGCAACTGTATTGCCGCCGCTCTCTCAATTAATTTGCCCAAATAGGGCAAATTTGAAACTAGCTGATAGTTCGCCAAATCGGCCAGATCCAAAGATGGTTTTTTCAGGAGAGGGCAGACCATCGCATCCTTGAGTGCCCCTGGGAACAGTTGATAATATCCCTAAGGGCACCTCGAAATCCCTCACGACCAGCTTTAATTAGCCATGAAGGGCACGGATCAAGGCTGCATGTGGTTGGGCGTACCATTAAGAGCAGTCTGTCGACTTCCTCTAGGCTGAGTGCCATGCAAAGCTGCTTCGCACCAACACACTAGCTGCTTATCTGCCCAAGAGCCAAAACCCGTCCAAGAATGAAATAATGGCTCGGATCCTCCAGAAGTTTTTTGAGGATGGAATGGATTTGCACTTAGTAGTGTGACTTCATCTCCCTCCTCTTGCTCTAGCCCAAAATTTCTCCTGAAATCATGCTCCTGGGGGACAAGAAATCCCCAGGAACAACATGGGGGGGAAACAGAAGTTTGCTGAGGAGGAGAGAATCTGCAAAAATCACCCTCCCCTGCATACACCAAAGTTCTCCAGTGGATCCAAGACAATCTTATTTACCAGAGAAGAGGAAGTATCCCCAGTATCATGGTTGTTCAAGTCACTGTAAAGAACAGACTTGTTTGCAGTTGGTCACCTCTTTGCACCTGTGCAGCCAGATGCCTCCTTTTAATGACTGACATTGGAGAAGATGCATTGCCTGATTTTTCCAGCTGCACAGTTAGTGGCATCTGGTTGCAAGAACTGATCACAAGATTAGGCAAGTTCACATGCAGACACCAGAGGCACACATAGACATGTAAGCAAAAATAACTGAACTTCATTTTTCCCCTTTATTATGTGCCTTTTGAAATTGGAGACAGTGCAACGAATGTATAATGGTGGTGGGGAACTTCTGCAGTAACCCCCACCCCATTGTATGGGGAAATGGTGTAATTGTGCAAACCAGATGCATCCAAGCAGGTGGATGTTCAAGCATTCTGCCTTATATCCTTTTGTTATTTCCCTGTGAAGGGTGGAGGAAGAAAGCTTTCTCTGTCACACAAAATAGCTCTGTTGTGAGAAAGAAAACTCTCCATCCCTTGACTTGTTTTTCTCTCTCAGCCCAGTGGATGATCATGTGGTTGAAGAAGGAGAGGGAGCAGAATCATTCTCAGTTTACTACAGGCACAGAATGTGAGTCTGCCCCAAACCCTTATTACTGTTTGGAAGGAAATGTGATTGAAGAGAGATGGTTATAATTCTCAGTAGTCAAACCAAATTTAGCCCAGCAAACAGGAGCAATCTTTATAATCAGCTTGCAAATATGTCCAACAAAACTGTTGAAAAGACTGAAAGAAAATAATGCAAACATGAATATTCATCTATACATTAAGTTCAATAAATATACCACATTTGGTCCTGTGGTAGGTGTGACAACACCCTGTTTCTAGACCTAAAAATGTGAGATTGCATTTCATACTGTACAAACTTCTTTTGGGATTTTTTATATACTTTTATTTTTATAGTTGAGCCTTATGGGACCGCTTAGTCTTCTAGTCTTCAATGAAGGCAAAACTTGT
>NW_015162103.1:0-1473 GCF_001447785.1 Gekko japonicus
CGGGTTAAAGGGGTTTTGAGCCGGAAAGCCACGGCAGGGGTCGGGAGGGAGATGTTGGCGGTGTGATTGCGCAGATAAATTCAATTTCTGAGGCAGGCCAAAAGCGGACTAAACGGCCTGTCTGAATGCACCCACTGCCTTTCCCAAGATGCCAGCTCAGCACGCCGGGGTGTGTGTGTGTGTGTTGCAGCACAGACAGCTTCACTAAACCGGATCGCACGCGGAGGATGACCGATACAATCCAGGCGGAAAACAGCTTTTGGCCCCAGGCGAGAGAACGAGACGAATGCTGGACCCGGTTACCAGCTCTTCCCTCAGCCTTGTCCAGTGTTGGGGGGGGAGGGCTGCAGCCCTTCCAACATCCCTGCAGAGCGGGCCAGAGGCCCTGGTCTCTCCGTCAGCTTTGCAGACTCAATTTTAGTGGATGTGCCCACCAGTTCCGTGGCAGGAAAGGGACACGGCGGCCCAGATATATTCAGTGGAGAACATTCACAGGGCCACACCACCACCCCAACACACACAAAGAAAGCCCAAAAACTCAGGCCTCCGATCTCCATTCCAACTTGTACCTAATGAAGGGACCTTAAGAGAAGCCAATGTTGGATCAGGCCAATGGCCCATCCAGTCCAACACTTGGTGCCACACAGTGGCCAGAAACACCAGGGGCCCTCAGGAGGTCCAGCAGAGGGGCCAGGAGGACACTAGAAGCCCTCCCACTGTTGCCCCCCCCCCAAGCACCAAGAATACAGAGCATCCCTTGCCCCAGACATAAGAGAAGCCAATGTTGGATCAGGCCAAAGGCCCATCCGGTCCAACACTCTGGGTCACACAGCGGCCAGAAATACCAGGTGATCTCAGGAGGTCCAGCAGTGGGGCCAGGACTCTAGGAGCCCTCCCACTCTTGCCCCCCCCCCAAGCACCAAGAATACAGAGCATCCCTTGCCCCAGACTGAGACTTCCTATCTAGACCTTGTGGCTAATAGCCAACGATGGACCTCTGCTCCAGATGTTGATCTAGTTCCCTTTTGAAGCTGTCCATGCTTGTAGCCGCCACCATCTCCTGTGGCAGTGAATTCCACGTGTTCCTCACTCTTTGGGTAAAGAAGGACTTCCTTTTATCCGTTCTAACCCGACTGCTCAGCAATTTCATGGAGTGCCCACGAGTTCTTGTATTTTTTATTCAAGGCATGAGCTTTACGTGTGAGACATAACCTTTTCTGCCACTGACCCACGGCCTCTCCCCAGTGTTTACACATGAAGCTGCCTTCTACTGAATCCGACCCTTGGTCCATCATGGTCAGTATTTCCTGCTCTGACTGGCAGTGGCTCTCCAGGGTCTCAGGCAGAGGTCTTTCCCATCACGTACCACCTGATGATGGAGATGCTGGGGATGGATCCTAGGACCTTCTGCATGCCAAGCAGATGTTCTACCACTGAGCCACGGCCCCTCTTTACAGCTCTCCAGGGTCTCAG
>NW_015162103.1:1702-8402 GCF_001447785.1 Gekko japonicus
GCTCAGCAATTTCATGGAGTGCCCACGAGTTCTTGTTTTGTGAGACATAACCTTTTCTGCCACTGACCCACGGCCTCTCCCCAGTGTTTACATAGGAAGCTGCCTTCATATGAGAGTTCTTTCACATCACCTACTACCTGGTCCTTTTAACTGGAGATGCTGGGGATGGATTCTAGGATCTTCTGCATGCCAAGCAGATGTTCTACCACTGAGCCACGCCCCCTCTCTACAGCTCTCCAGGGTCTCAGATTAGAGGTCTTTCCCATCACCTACCACCTGATGCTTTTCACTGGAGATGCTGGGGATGGATCCTAGGACCTTCTGCATGCCAAGCAGAGGCTCTGCCACTGAGCCACAGCCCCTCTTGACAGACATGACCCCCCCTTGTCATAAAAACAGAAGCTCAAACTGTGTCATTTGGTTTAATTCGTCGTCATAAACTTTGCAACACAAGACAGACGGGAGGGGGCGTACACCACGAACCACCACACCAAGCACAAGGCAGCGGGACTTCGGAACGGAGGGATACAGAGTCGCCCTGTTGTGAAAGACCACTTCCTTAGGAAACAAACGTGCGTTACAAGATGTGCCTCGGGCTCATGGCAGAACATGGCAACGAGCCAGCTCTACCCAGTCTCAGCGACGGGAGGCCAAGATTGGGGGGGGGGGTTTGCGGGGTTCAGTTGCTGCGGCCGACTGGAGCGGACGGGGAGCACGGAATGAACACAATGCTCCCCCTCTGCCTGTGGAAGACGCAACAGAAGCAAAACGAACAATGCCAAACGGCAGGACTGTAGCAGAAAGAGGCCGATGAAATCCTTAGGGCGGCAGGCGTCCAGGCGGAAGAACCCCCCGTCCTTACAGCACAGTCAAAAGGGTCATAATGACAGCAAACTATCGAAGGGATACGTCATGGGGAGGGCAGACACAATGTCTCCGGGGGACAGCGGAGATGCGGCCGCTGCCGCCGATCCGAAGCGCACCGCCTGCTCTACGCCTATCGCAAGTCCTCCGCGGAGAACATGCCCTTGGCCCGGCGCAAGATGGAGTCCTTGGAGGCGTCGTAGGGGTGCTCCTTGGAGGGTATCTCCAGCACGGCCGGGATGGACTTGGTGTGCGCGTCGATGGCGTGCCGGATCATCTCCGCCACGAACTGGTTGATGAGGATGATGCCGATGTCGTCGCGGCCGAGGAAGCCCCTGCGGACAAAACACAGGGCACAGGGGTGGGTGTTGGCTGGCGCTTCCGGGAAAACCAGTTCTAGGGGGCTAACACAAGGAAGACCCAGCGAGCGGCACCCACCGCAACAAGAAGAAAAAGAAGAGGAAGAGATTGGATTTATACCCCACCCGTCATTACCTGAAGGAGTCTCACAAAGTCCTTTCCCTGCCCCTCCCCATAACAGACACACCCTGTGAGGTAGGTGGGGCCGAGAGAGCTCTCTCGAGGACTGCTCCTGAGAGAACAGCTCTGAGAGAGCTTGTGACTGGCCCAAGGTCACCCAGCTGGCTGCATTTGGAGGAGTGGGGGAATCAAACCCGGTTCTCCCAGATCAGAGACCACGCACTTCACCACAACGCCAAACTGGCTCCACAAAATGGTTGGTAATTTAGAAAATCCACAGTAACGTCACGTAGTCTTATCCCAGGGCTACAAAGTTTACGCAGGAACCCCTTCCTAGAAGGCTCTGTCAGCAGCGTTTTGGGAAGTCCAAGTGCATGAGATCTGCCAGCTCAGTCACGCTCACATGTCTGTTAACCCTTTCGCAGGCCGACTGGTGAGGCAGAACGTCCCTTTACGGAGGCTTAGCCGTTCCTTCCTTCTTCGTTTCTCTTAATAATTGCATGCTTTCTCACAGTTTCGATCAGTAATTGACTGGAAATGGCATGGATTTCCACTGGAACACTTGACGTTGCCTTTGTTATTTATTTATTATTTACATTTTTATCCCGCCCTCCCCGGAGGCTCAGGGCGGCTTACACGGCATATCGCCAAGTCATACAATAGAACAATAAAAACATTAAAAATATTAAAACGCATCACAGTCATAAACAAATTTTGGTGCTCCTCTCCTAAAAAACAAAGATGGCCGTCTCCTAAAACGTCCCATTCTCATCCAAAGTGCCCGCATCATGGTGACCCTGTACAGAAATCCTGGGGCGTTGGTGGTACAATGGCGATGGCGGCTCCTATTCGAACGCCTGGCGGAAGAGCTCCGTCTTGCAGGCTCTGCGGAACTGTGCTAGGTCCCGCAGAGCCCTGATCTCCTCTGGGAGCTCGTTCCACCAGATAGGAGCCGCCACCGAAAACGCCCTGTTCCTGGTCATGACGAGTTTGATGACCCGGGGACCTGGCACGTCCAGTAAGTTCTGATTCCCCGACCGTAGTGCTCTTGGGGGAACATGTGGGGAAAGGCGGTCCCTTAAGTAGGCTGGTCCCTGGCCATATAGGGCTTTAAAGGTAAGAACCAGCACTTTGAAGCGAACCCGGTACGCTATTGGCAACCAGTGCAGCGCTTTCAGCACAGGCTGGATGTGATCTCGTCTAGGAAGATCCATCAACAGCCTGGCTGCAGCATTCTGCACTAGTTGCAGCTTCCGAATTTGCGACAAAGGCAGCCCCATGTAGAGAGTGTTACAGTAGTTTAGCCTCGAGGTGACCGTCGCGTGGATCACAGTGGCTAGGTCATCCCGGTCGAGGAAGGGAACCAACTGCCGTGCCAGCCGAAGGTGGTAAAATGCCGACTTGGCAGTGGCTGCTACCTGGGCCTCCATCGTTAACGAGGAGTCCAGGAGCACCCCCAAACTCCTAACCTCCGACGCCGGCACCAGAGGCGCCCCGTCGAAGGTCGGGAGAGGGAGTCCCAACCCCGGACCGATCCGACTCAGCCAGCCACGGCCTGTAACGCCCAACTAAGGTCATCGGGAGTGGAATCTGACTGGCCGCCCAACATCAGATATAGATGGTTGTCATCAGCATATTGATGACACCCCAGCCCACAACTCCGGGCAATCTGGGCAAGGGGGCGCATGTAGATGTTAAACAACATCGGGGATAGCACTGCCCCCTGAGGTACGCCACATTCAAGGGACCACCTCCGGGACCGCTGATCCCCTATCGCCACCCTCTGTCCCCGACCTTGGAGAAAAGAGACCAGCCATTGAAGGGCAAGCCCCTGAATCCCCACATCGGCATGGTGGTGGGCCAGCAACTGGTGGTCGGCGGTATCAAAAGCGGCCGACAGGTCTAACAACAACAGTGCCGCCACACCGCCTTGATCCAGATGCCTCCGGAGGTCGTCAGTCAGTGCGACCGTCTGCTAGGAAGGCCAGTCTTAGCTCAATATCATACTCAACGAGATCAACAATTCCACATCTGAGTTAAGCCCCCTTGGGTGCGTGCCACCTGAACCCGGTAACCTGCTATTGCTTTTTTTTAACATCACCTCCAGAGGAACTGGTTGGCCCCTGCGTGAGACAGAACGCTGGACCAGATAGACCACTGGGTCTGATCCAGCAGGGCTCTTTGTATGTCCTTAAAAGAAAGAAATTACATCTGTCTAGCATCTTCTCTTCTATGGCCAAGGGCAATGGCTCGGTGCATCTTCTTGACATGCAGAAGGTCCCAGGTTCAATCCCAGCATACCTCCAGTTAAAAGGACCAGGCAGCAGAAAAAGAGGAGATTGGATTTCTACTCCGCCCTTCACTGCCACAGGCGGCGGCGGCTACAAGCATGAACGGCTGCAAAAGGGAATCAGATAAGCATATGGAGCAGAGGTCCATCAGTGGCTATTGGCCACAAGGTATAGATAGGAACTCTCGGTCTGGGGCAAGGGATGCTCTGTATTCTTGGTGCTTGGAAGGGAGGCAACAGTGGGAGGGCTTCTAGTGTCCTGGCCCCACTGCTGGACCTCCAGATGGCCCCTGCTGTTTCTGGTCACTGTGTGAGATTGGCCATTGGCCTGATCCAATATTGGCTTCTCTTATAGTCTTTTGGCCAGTTTGGTGTAGTGGTTCTAATCTGGACTCTAATCTGGGAGAACCGGGTTTGATTCCCGACTCCTCCACTTGCACCTGCTGAATGACCTTGGGCAAGCTGTAGTTCTGTCAGAGCTGTCCTTGAAAAAGAGCAGTTTCTGTCAAGAGCTCTCTCAGCCCCACCTACCTCACAGGAGGGTGTCTGTTCTGGGGAGGGGAAGGGAAAGGAGTTTGTAAGCCGCTCTGAGACTCCTTCGAGTAGTGAAGGGCGGGGTATAAATCCATCCTCCTCCTCCTTCCCTCCTGAAGGAGTCGCAGAGCAACTTACAATCTCCTTTCCCTTCCCCTCCCCACAACAGACAGCCCTGTGAGGCCGCTGCGGCTGAGAGAGCTCTCTCTCGAGGACTGCCCTGGAGAGAACAGCTCTGAGAGAACTTGTGATTGACCCAAGGTCACACCAGCAGCTGCATGTAGAAGAGCAGGGAGTCAAACCCGGTTCTCCCAGATCGGAGGATCCAATGGCCTGATTCAGTGCTAAGTCAGCTTCACGTGTTCTGACCACTTCACCTTTCACCCTTTCCTATTTAACGCAGTTCCTCTGACATACAGCCCACAACACAGAGAGGTCAAGGTTCAGATACAGCATAATGTGGCCCTGCTTGCTCCGCCGTCCCCACCCCCCCATGAGCACACTTGCTTTTGACTCAAAGCACTGAAAAACGGAAGACTCAATTGGAGCAGCCCTCTTCTTGGGCGCATCAATCCCATCTCCTGCAGCCATCACGGCTGCAATACTGTAACGCATTCCTGTTTTCCCGGAGATGCCGAGAACGGCACCTACACACCCCGTCCTTCAAAAACGAGCCACGGCCCCTGCGATTCAAAGCTCCGGCTCCTGAGAATCCTCACCAAGGTCACGGGGACGGCAGATGCGGCCTTTGTGAGTCATGCTGGAACTGGTGGAAGGCAGCTGAGGCTGTCACTGTCCAAGCCCGACTGTTTGGGTATAAACAGAACGCTGGCTGAGCCCAGGCTGTTCCGCAAGGAACAGGCACTGTAAGGAACAGAGACCTGAGCTTTCTGGGAGTGGTGAGACACGGATCAGGAAATTAGGGGGGGGGGGACCCGGCCCAGAGCCTTGCAAAAAGGAGGACTAATCTGGATAGCTGGAGGCCTGAAATGAACGGGGCTCAGACGCTTCCCAATCCAGTTGCACATCGATCAACATAAATGACACCTCCTCCGCTTTTCCTGGATCAGACCAAGTTACAGCCAGTGTTCCCTCTGAGCCGTGGAGTCTGGTGAGCAAAAAATTCTCCTTTGCCAGCTGCCGGCACGAACGTTGTGAGCGAGCAGTTTGGCTCCTGCATAAATCAGTTCACTCTGGGGCCCTCCTTCCTGAGCTAGGGCAAAACTGTGTGAGCCGGAGGCTAAAAACTGTGAGCTAGCTCACACGAACTCAGTTCAGAAGGAACACTGGTTACAGCCCAGGCGTACTCGGGTGACTTGCAGGATATGCAAGTGTCTAGTTCGGGGGTCGAAAGCTTTGGAGGCAGTCGTGCCCCTCTTCCTGCTGGGGGGGGGGGAGAGCAAAACACCAGCTGCGACAACCAGGCACAGAGAGAACTTGCTGCTCTCTCGTCCTTTCCTCAATTAAAAAAGATCAGCAACTTCATTTGGAGAGGGGACAAGTCACTTTCGCAGAGTGGAGGGCCATCCGTGGCGACGAAAGGGAACCTCCATGTTCGCAGGCAGCAAACCTCTGAATCCCAGGGCCAGGAGGCCACACGAGGGGAGGAAAGGCCCTGCTGTTGGATTTCCAAAGCAACGGGCCAGCCACATTGGACTCGAGGGATCGCTGGCCCGATCCAGCAGGGCTCTTCTGCTATTCACCTTCCTTCGTTGCCATTCGGCACACTGCAGGGTCCCCTTCCCCACCCTGGACAAGCAAGCGGGAGAATCCCAACCAGCCCAAACCGACTCCTCCTCCCCCCCCCCCCCCGCAAAAACCCCCAAAAAAAAGAGACGACACCCAAGCCCCCCCCCCCAAACCCAAGCCATAATACCCCCCCCCCCATCAACCAATTGGCCATGACACAACTTCCAGGCGGGTCACTGTACATCTTGTCCTCTGTGCAGCGAACCGTGTGTGTGTGTGTGTGTGTCTTGCTTGCCAGCATCAGACCCGTCACCAAGGCGGAAGAGTGCCTCTGAGCATGTGCAGATTACCCTGCAAACGCCATAATTGCAGGACCCCTCAGGACCGCTCCATCGCATAAGGAGAAAAGGAGACCACCGACTCCCAACCCAACGGAACTGGCTTCTCCCACCACCACCACCCCTGAGCAGACCAAGAAGAGGGTCTCCTCTCTCTCTCTCTCTCTCAAGCAGCCCCCGGGGGCAGGGGTCGGAGTGTCAAACGAAGATCTGGGAGTCCCAGGTTCAAATCCCCACTGAGCGCCACGGAAGCCTGGCTGGGTGACCTTGAGAAAGTCACACCCTCCCCGCCTGGCCTACCTCGCAGGGGTGTTAGGATGCAATGGAAAAAAGAGGAGAGCAGCACCGCTGAAGACAAAGGTGGGACATAAAAGGATACACAAAAGCAGGGCAGACATAACATGATTCCAGCCTCGTTGCCTCCCCCCCAAGCCCCTCCCACCCTTATTCTCCCCCCCCTGACCTGAATGGGCTCTTCCTTCCTGCAGGATCTCCCCCCCCCATT
>NW_015162103.1:8572-8863 GCF_001447785.1 Gekko japonicus
TATTTTAATAAATCTCCCCTCCCTGCAATGGTTTATCCCTACAAGTCTTTCCACATCTCTCCTTCTCTTAATGCAAGGAAAAGTAACGTTTCTACTCCCCCCCCCGCAGAGGCCAAATGGTATCTTCCCCCAACGGCCACTTCCCTACGCTGGTTCTGCGTTCTATGCCTCCCCCGCGCCCCCACAGTGGTCGCGCCCAAGAGCACCCCCTCACACACACACCCGTGGAGTGGTCTCGCCTTCGGTTTCCACGGCAACTGGAGGAGGCAGCCCCCCTCCTCCTCTGTTCTC
>NW_015162103.1:8890-21470 GCF_001447785.1 Gekko japonicus
CACCTAAACGCCTCCTCGATCTCCGTCAGGCCCGTGTCCTTCTCCACGACCAGGAAGTTCGGCCGCCGGTGCTTGTCCAGCTCCCCGATCCCGCCCAGCAGGAACCCGGTCACGGTGTCCTCGTCGCCCACCACGGCGATCAGCTTCCCACGGCCAGCCATCACGAGAACTACGGGGAACGACCTTGCGCGGCCACCGTCAATAAATGAGGGGAGGAAACAAGCGCATGCGCATTTTTAAAGGGACGGGGCGGCCTCCCCTGCCGCTTCGGGAGCATGCGTACATGCCGAAACGACTCCAGAACGGACACATTTGTGGCGGGGAACGATCTGCGCATGCGTGGACTTCTGCGTAGTTATCTGGCGCACGGACTTTAGCAAGAATTCTTAGGGTGGCTTTTTTGTTTTTTTAAAATATATTATTATCGGGTGGGGTTGAGAGCCAGTTTGGGGTAGTGGTTAAGTGCAGGGACTCTAATCTGGGAGAACTGGGTTTGATTCCCCATTCCTCTCCTTGCAGCTGCTGGTGTGACCTTGGGTCAGTCACAAGTTCTTTCACAGCTGTTCTCTCAAGGGCAGTTCTCAAGAGAGCTCTTTCAGCACACCTACCTCGGAGACAGTGTTCCCTCTAAGCTGAGTTAATGTGAGCTAGCTCACAGGTTTTTAGTCTCCAGCTCACACATTTTATTGTGTTAGCCCAGGAATCTATGCAGTAGCCAAATTTTGATTCCCCCCCACTGCCATTGCAGCTGCCGACAGCGCCGGGGGCCATAACTTTTTAAAGAGCCCCCAAGGAGACCTGGGGGGGCCAGAATGACCTCTCAGCGTCTGATGTCCGAGCGGCACATGCCAGAGGTGGAATTTGCCCCTACGAGTCCAAGGCCAGCACCTCAGGGCTCAGGGAGGCAAGAGAACGTTTCGCCTGCCACCGCCACCACCGCGGCCATTGCAACTGCCACCCTCTCCGGGGAGAACCACCCAGGCGAAGAGCGAGGGAAGAGCCGCTGGGCACTGGAAGTTGCTGGCGGAGGGTCACTAGCCTTACGTTGTGCCGCCGCCCCCCGCGTGGGTGGAGTTTAAGCTTTCATGCAATGCGTTCTGGGGTTCGTAGTTCCCCTTGCTAAGAACGTCAGAAGGGCCCCGCTGGATCAGGCCAAAGTCCAGTCGAGTCCGGCCCCTTGCCTCGCACAATGGCCAAGTTACCAAAAAACATTCCAAGCAATGCTCCCTCTAAGCAGTGGAGCCTTGTAAGCAAAACGTCTACTTTGTGAGCTACTGGCGAGAGGTGGAATTTGCCCCTAGGAGTCCAAGCCCACCACCCCGGAACTCAAAGAAGCGGGGGAACGTTTCGCCCCATCCCCGCCGCCGCGGCCATTGCAGCTGCCGTCAACAGCGCCGGCGGCCATAACTTTTTAAAGAGCCCCCAAGGAGACCTGGGGGCCCCAGAATGACCTCTCGCGTGTGATGTCACGCCCCTACATCGCACGCGAGAGGTGGAATTTGCCCCTACGAGTCCAAGGCCAGCGCCCCGGGGCTCAGGGAGGCGAACAACAGGGCAGAGAGGCCGAGGCGTTCCTCGATAAGAACATCAGAAGAGCCCTGCTGGATCAGACCAGTGAAGGTCCATCTAGCCCAGCATCCGGCCTCACATAGAGTCCAACCAGTTCCTCTGGAGGGCCAACAACAGGGCAGAGAGGCCGAGGCCTTCTTAAGAACATCAGAAGAGCTCTGCCTGGATCAGACCAGTGAGGATCCATCCAGTCCAGCCTCCTGCCTCACACAGGGGCCAGCCAGTTCCTCTGGAGGGCCCACAACAGGGCAGAGAGGCCGAGGCCTTCCTCGATAAGAACATCAGAAGAGCCCTGCTGGATCAGACCAGTGAAGGTTTATGTAGTCCAGCATCCTTTCTCAGTCAGTGGCCAACCAGTTCCTCTGGAGAGCCAAGAACAGGGCAGAGAGGCCGAGGCCTTCCCCTGATTTTGTCTCCTGGCTCTGGGATTCAGAAGCTTAGTGCCTCTGAATGGGGAGGTTCCTCCTCAGTCACCAGGGCTAGTAGCCATTGATAGACTTATCCTCCATAAATCTATCTCATCCCCTTTGAAAGCTGCTTATTACTGTCGCCGTGACCACGTCCTCTGACATAAGAACATAAGAAGAACATCCATCCTAGTTTAGGTGGTTAGTTTAGAATGCTCTCTCTACTCTATTACAATAAAGGAGTCACATTAGCTTACTTAGATGGAAGGATGTGTGTGAACTTTGTTTCTACAAGCAGCAACCTAACTTGTATCCCGCTGTGCCATCTCCATCACATTGGCACCATGTGGTCACGGCTGCCTTGCGAAGACAAAATGGCCAAGAGAACGTCTTCAGTCAGCTCAGGGGTTTCATTCCTTGCCATTGGATCCCCCACTCGTTGCAAACCCTCATTCTCTTCCTGTCCATAGGCCATGAACTTTGGCACTAATCTTAGAGGGTGAAGCACCAACACACCCCAGATGTTATTTTCCAGCGATGTGCAAGGTGTGCCAGCTGTCTGTTACATAGCTTTCCTTCCTTTGGTTTACCCACCGGTTTCATTAGACATTTTATTCTTAGAAATGTAAAAATATAAAATGGGATATTATGTACGGAATGTAAGTTGTGTCAGAATATTGTGACTCCAGGTTGTCAGCAATGCTCCCTCTAAGCTGTGGAGTCTTGTGAGCAAAAATCCTACTTTATGAGCTCCTGGCATTAAAGTTGTGAGCAGGCGATTTGGCTACTGCATACATTAGCTTGCTCTCGAACCATCCTTCCTGAGCCAAGGCAAAAACGTGTGAGCCGGAGGCTAAAAAACTGTGAGCTCGCTCACACTAACTCAGCTTAGAGGGAACACTGGTTGTCAGTACACACTTAATGGTGAATGCTGAGTGTTTACCACCACAACTGTTGTAGAAGCCTAATCGGCAGAAAGAGAACATGTCAGTGGAGCGAATGGAAAACTAGTTGAAGGAGAATGGTTGAAACTTTATTTCAGTGAGTTTCACTGAACTGGGGATGTAGTAAATCTAATATAGTGGATGTGACATAGAAGTATATTTTCAGTTTCACAGCTAAAGAGTACCAGCTATCTGAAGAAGCAGTGAACGCGGCAGTGAAGCCAGCCGTGTATAGCTGCTGCTCATGCCAGAGCTAGAACCTTTGTTCTCCTGAAGGTTTTTTTTATACAACACAGCTTCCAGGGGGTGGCTGGAGATTTCCCGCTATAACAACTGATCTCCAGGCAACAACGATCCGTTCCCCTGGAGAAAACAATAGCTTTGGAAGGTGGACTCTGTGGCATTATACCCCCCCTGAAGTCCCTCCCCAAACCCCACCCTCCCTCAGGCTCCACCCCCAAAATCTTCAAGCATTTTCCAATTTGCACTTGGCAACCCTGTGATAGCTTGTCTTTCACAAAGAAGACTGCACCATGAGGTTTTCTCAGCAATTAAAAAAAAACACTTTATTCGGACATTTTTTTTTAAAAAGAAAAATTAGTTTATTATGCAATTACAAACCATTTAAAGAGAAAACAAATTCGCATCAGCAGGGTAAAAAAAAAAATCAAAATAACACATTAAATAGATAAACAGATTCAACTGGGGATAATAGCCGATAATGAATATATTGGTTGGTAGTAGTCTAATAGTCAGCAACAAGGACATAAACTGCAAAGTACTAAAACGTTATCATTATGTCAGAAAGGTAACATTTTTTAATATATTCAACGTTATTTGGAATGATTTCACGTGAGGCAAAATATGTCAAGCCTGGGAACCAGCTTTCTGCTTTATTCGGACATTTTACAGTTTTCAGAGAAATAATGGTCGGTTCTTATCTCTGGTTTCCCAACAAGCGACACTAAACATACACAAGTTCACAAACACGTTAAGTACATCATCAATTATCCATTTAAATATTTCTTTAGGCAACTCGCATGACAAGTTCCCTCTCCACTTTAGCCTACCATTTTACAAACCCTGCAGACTCACGGCTCCCTTTTTCATTTGATTTATAGTGTTTGTTGTGCATCCTTTTTGTTCTTCAGACCATTCAAACAATGACGATGTTTCCCCCCCCCTGTTAGACTATCTGTTAGAACCAGACTGCCAACCTCTAGGTGGATATGGAAAAATGAATGGAACTCTACTGATGTATTAATATTTTTGTATTTCAGTTCTGATGGGACCCTAGAAAACTTCTATTTTAAGAGCTTTATACTCACAAAGAGAATTTATTGCACCTTATGTCTTGTATATATATCACTGTCCTTGAAACAGAGTGTATTCGATATGGGTACATTTCTAGAGTCCCATGGGACTAGTTGATTGTGAAACTAACAAGGTGCTGTTTGAATGTTTGAACACAGTGTAAACCTGCGCTTTGATGTATTATTTTGGTGAACCTATGTTTGGTAATACTTGACACCAATATTTATATAATAGAATAGAAAAGTTAAGAAAAATAAAAAAGCACAAAATAGTTCTACCTTAAGCAACAATCTAAGGAGCTGCGGTGGCTCAAGTGGTTAAGACGCTGAACTGCAGGCTGTGGAAGGTCAGTAGTTCAGCAGTTTGAGACCCGGGTGCCACAAGACGGAGTGAGCTCCCGTCTCTAGTTCCAGCTCCTGCCAACCTAGCAGTTCGAAAGCAAGAAATTGCAAGTAGATAAATAGGTACCACTTCAGTGGGAAGATCACAGCGTTCCATGCGCCTTGGTGTTTAGTCATGCCGGCCACATGACCACGGAAATGTCTTCGGACAGCGCTGGCTCTTTGGCTTTGAAACGAAGATGAGCACCGCAATCCTAGAGTCGGACTCGACTGGCTTTTGAGCAAGGGAACCTTTACTTTTACCTTTTAAAGCAACAATCTATTATACACAGTGTCATATATTTTCCAAATCTTCCTAACACTGTGATCCTCAGTTTTTGTACTAAGCTCCAGGTGGAGCTGGGAGATCTACTGGGATTACAACTGATCTCCAGACAACAGTTCCTCCCCGACCCAGACACCACCACAAAATCTCCAGGAATTCCCCAACTCAGTTCACAACTCTAAAGACACAGCCTGGTAGTAACCATTCCCATAAGGAAAAAAGGTCATCCATGAATCTCTATAGTTGAGTGCTAGGAACCAGTTGTCAAATTGCTGGCAATTTTTAAAAAAATTGACCGCTTGTGATAGAACGTGCCTGCTCTGGCCTACAGGCCCCATTTCCACCCTGCCTTCCTAGGGGTTCCCAACTCCCTGGAGGGGCTTTTCCTTCTCTCTAGGGTAACTCGCTGCTACCACTTGATCAATATAGGGCATCCTGCTGAGAGGATCAGGGCTCCCAGCTCCACTTCCCAGTTCTAAGGCCTTGCCTCTCTCCTGCTGTCCAACACCAGGCTACTGCAGGGACAGTTGAATGCCTTGGACACACCTGGAGAAATAGCCACTTGCCAACACCCCCCAGAGTCCCTTTTAAAAATAGCATGTCCAAAATGATAGAGGTCTATGTGGTACAGAGAATCACTACCAGCATCAACAGTTTAAAGAACTTATTAAAAAGAAAATGTTTACAAGCATACCTTTGGCACAGCCCCACACTGGGCAAGGAAAACAAAAGAAGTTGGTAAAAACGTAAATCCCAGGAAAAATTGCATTTCTTCACCCTGCTTAACGAAAACCTTTTTTTTTTTTTGCTACCTTTCTCCTACTTGACCTACTAAGGTCAAGATTGCATTCCCCAATTTGTTGATATGGGGGGGGGGTCCTTCACCAGCTCATAAGAACTGCATCAACTATGAAGAAACACAATACATCCGCAAAGAATGTCAAATCTGTGTGGGGTTCTTTGCACTTCATGACCCTATGATTTAATTCTAAATCTCTGAAATGCATGAGGTTTTGTGTCACAGCAAACACCAACCTTTAGAAGAGGCATGATTTTAAAAGAGTTGATTTGTGGGGGAGGAGGTTATACAGCTAGAAATGCAAAACATTTTACTTATATAAGGGGCTGGTTTATTAACCAGGATGCCTGGAGGAAAAAGAAAAAGAAAGAAACATATGAAAAGTTATGCACATCAATTAAAAAGGAGGAGAATAACCTTAAAAGAAAAGAAAAGAAAGATGGAAGAGATAAATTAAGATTACTACACCACGAAATGAACCTAATATTAAAACAAGAAATTGCAAAAATAATAGAATATACGAAACTTCTTTATTTTTTACAATGCAAATAAGCCATCAAGATGGCTGGCGTATAGATTAAGAAAAGAAAGAGAGAAACGTAATTTTTTAGCATTAAACGATGAAAAGGGAGAAACACAATATGGCATGCAGGAAATGAAGCTAATTATAGAAAATTTCAATAAGGAACTTTATAGACAGGGGACACAAAATATTAATCATATGAAGGAATTTATTCAAGAAAAAGAAAGATATAAATTTGAAGAAAAATTTAGAAGTATATTAAATGAGAAAATTACGATGTGTGAAATAGTTGAAGCTATCAAAAACAAAAAAAGAAAAAAACTCCGGGAACAGATGGGATACCTGTAGAGGTATATCAAATTTTTGAAGATCAAATTAGCCTACCTTTTAAAGACCTACTCCAAAATATTAGACTAACGGGGGAAATACCAGATTCCTGGTGCCAAGCAGTAATTATGTTAATTCATAAGCTGGGTACAGACAGTAAAGATATTTAAAATTATAGGCCGATATCACTCTTAAATGCAGATTATAAAATCTATGCCAACATACTGGCGACAAGGCTGAAAACAGTACTATCGCAAATCATACATACAAATAGATTAAAAACAATACACGAACAATTCTGAATGTAATAGAATACTATTGAGTTGTGTATCATGTTGTAGTGCTTTAGATTGCAATACATAAACAGCATTCTTTATAAGTCTTATGACTGTTTGATTGTGGGTCAGACTATCATGACTGTTGGCTTTATACCTGTTTAACTAATAGAATACTATGAGACACACACAGAGAAAACCATGGCATTAATGTTCATGGATGCTGAAAAGGCCTTTGAAAATATATCATGGGAATTTATTCTCCAGAAATTAAAGGTCTGGGATTGTGGTGTGCATTTTGAAACAATGATGATAAAGGCTATATACGGAAAACAGTTTGCTAGGGTAATCATAAACGGGGATGTAACCTCAGATATTGAGATTCAGAAAGGAACGAGACAAGGGTGCCCACTTTCGCCATTGTTATTTGTTTTTGCCTTAGAAACACTGAATGATATAGTAAGAAGAGAACTGCAAATACAAGGACTTAAAGTGCAGGGAGAAGAATTTAAATTATTACCATATGCAGACGATATTGTGTTTATACTGGAAGATCCCGTAAAGACAGCTGTGCACTTATTGGATAGAGTTAAAGAATTTGGAGAGATAGCTGGCTTAAAAATAGGGGGGAAACAAAAATAATAACTAAAAACTGTACAGCTAATATGATAAAGGAAATACAATATTTAACAGAAATGGAAATAGTTAAAAAAATTAAATATTTAGGAATAATAATTTCAAATAAAAATACTACACTCATTATTGGAAGAAATTAGAAAGGATCTATAACGCTGGAAAAGTTTGCAAATATCATTGATGGGTAGAATAGCTGCAATTAAAATGAACGTACTACCCAAATATTTATTCTTAGTCCAAAATATCCTGGTTTTAAGAAACGCACAATTTTTTGTAGAGCTAGATAAAAAATTATTTGGTACCCAAAGAAAGTGAGAATTAAACTAAAAACCCTACAGCACAGTAAGGAAAAAGGAGGGTTCGGATTACCGGACTGGAAATTATATTACCAGGCAACAGCTTTGAGCTGGATTAAGGATTGAATCTGCTTTAATAATATTAGAAATTTGAAGTTAGAAGGTCATGATTTTAAAATGGGATGGCACGCCTACTTGTGGTATTGCAAAGATAAAGCACATTATAATTTTAGCTTCTCCTCACGATCTTCCGGTGGGGGATCAGCAGGCCCCTCTGGCGCGTGGTACACTCTGGCGCGGCTCCGTCTCCGTCCGCTTAGGCTCCGCCGCGCCTGCGCCTTCCACGATCCTCGCGTCTCTTGGCTCCGCCTTCCGCCATGTCCGCCTTCCGCCATGTCCGGTCCACCGTAGATGATGAGTGTGGGAGGGGCAGGTGCCGCTGCAAAGTGGTCCAGATGAAGGGGCAGAAACCTGAGCACCCGAGGGAAGGGAAGGGAATTGAAGGCCGCTGAAAGACGCGGCGCCCTGAGACCCTGAAGGGCAGGCAGAGGGGAGTAACCCTGGAAAAGCACCAAACAGAAGGAATTCCAGCCACCCCCGCGGGCGAGGGAAGAGAAGGGAATTAAGAGCGGCACGGAGACATGAGGAGCCCCGAGGGAGGGGGAGCAAACCCCGAGCGTGTGCCTGAGCACAAAAGGGGAAAAAGGAACCACGAGAGGAAAGGTACACAAAAAGGCCAATGCCGAGCAACACCAGCACCCAGGAACAGCCAGGGGAAGGGAGTGAGACCCCGGGAGAGTGTGCTTGTGCAAAACAGCCAGACCAGGTAGGCCAGCAGGCACCCATTAAGGGCAGCAGGCCACCTCCAGCAGCAAGGGCAGACACCCACCAGTAGCCCGTTAATGTTGCAGAATTATTTTGTAACACAAGAAATAGACTTGGCACATGTGACCAAAACATGGGTAAAGGAGGACGAGACGGTCGCCTTCATCTGTCTCGGACAAAGGGTCAGGGGGTAGTGATAATAATTCGGGAGTCATTCTCCTTCAGGCGACTCCTTGTCCCAAAGATCTCCAGGATTGATTCTGATCTAATCCCTAGGGGATTAAGGCTGCAGAAGGGACCGGCAATGTTTTTGCATAAAGAAGAATTCCAAAATAAGTGGATTGCTATCCTTAATAAGTGTTTGTATGACCTCATGCTCTTGATCATTGATCAGGCTGAGCAAGAGGCTGAAGCTATGAAATTTTTTTTTTAAGGAAATGGAAGATAAACTTAAAGGGTTTGTGAGCCCCGAAATTTTTGAAAACAAATATAAAGAACTTGAGGAAGATTTGAAGGCTACATCAGGCGCTTTCAAGATGGCGGCGTAGGGTGTGTTGCCCCTATGCTCCCGAGCCTGTTGACTGATTACAACTAAATATATGAACAAATTACCACGAATGGGAGATGCTGACCCCCCCAAAAAACATCTGTGCAACGTGGGGGACCTGGAGAGACCGAAGGTGCTTGTTCCCGGCGTCGCCCGGCGTCGCCACTCAATCTCGGCGGATTTGGCCTGCCTGTGGGACTTCCATTGCCCGCAGCCCCGGCCTGGCGTGCGGCTACGGACGGAAGGGCGAGCAGAGGCAAGGCGAGAGGCGGCGGCGCGAGACACGGGGCAGTGCGGACTTGGAAGAGCTGGAGGGAAGGTGGGGCCGGCGGAGTGCCCAACGATAGCGGCGGCGGCGCCACAATTTGCGAGCAAAGGAGCCCCCTCCACTTACCAGAGCGTTTGGGCGGCGGACCGACACGGCTGTGAGCGGTGCTGGGCCAGCCGCAGAGCGACCGGAGAGGTGGTAGCCCCCCCCCCATACCAGGATCCCCGGGCAACGAATCGAGTAGTTGGGGCATCGGAGTCGGCGCCGGCACAGAGGATGGCGTGAGGAATCAGACAGGAGCTGAGAGGGGCTGCTGGCGGTTGCGGAATAGAAGCAGCGGACGGATTGCGACCCTTGGCCTCCGAGCCGGGGGGCTGGAAGGAGCCAGCAGTTTCCTGAGGGTCCAAGGAGACTGGAAAAGGGGGGAGCACTGGGGCCTGAGAGAATACCAACGAGGCGCCCTCTGGTGGCTGGCTTGCGGCAGATCAGCCAGGGCTGCTAGCTGGGTAGCTGGTGCCCCTGGTGGAAGTCTCGGGGAAGACCAGCCAATAAGCGGAGAAGAGATCCTACCTGGGCTCCCCGGTGTTCCCGGTGTTCCTTGCCAGACGTGGATTTAATCAGGAGGACTGGAATGATCGTGGTAGTTTTAATGGCTAGGGATGAGTGTTGGACGCATGAGTGAATGTAATAGAGAACTGTGTCCGGGGAGGGAAGTGAGGTTCTGCTGGAAGCTTAAATTGGATTTGATCCAACAGTAGCTCCTGCTGTGCTGCGTGAATGTAAGGAGTGAGAATGTTGTGGATTATTGGACTCTAGTGTCTGTTGTTAAATGAAAGTGATTGTTTGTTATTGCCAGGTTTTTGTTTTTTAGAGATGAACTATTGAAGGATGAATTGTTTTATATTGTCTAGTATTATAATTGTTAGCAATGAATTGTGAGTAAATTGTATTACTGTAATAGCTAACAATCATTCTTTGAATGAGGTATTGTAATGGGCGATATAGTATAGATTAGTACCATTCTGTGAATGGTTAGGGTTATATTAGACGGTAGTAACTGTCTCTAGAAGGTAATTTTTAGGAGGGGTTGAGGTTGGGATTTCCTGGTAGGGTTAGAGTAGAGCAAAGCAGTTAAGGGATATATTGTACATTAGAGATCCATTGGGTTGTTTTTGTACTAAAGGGAACCAGAGAGTGACAGAGAAGGAGCTACTTGATTCAACGTGATTGAACCTGACGCCCGGTTGGGGGAGCTGCCCAGTGCAGCCAATACCAGAAGCCTGTGGCTACGGCATAGACCGGCAGATATAACAATGCCGGCGCAGCAGATTCCGGTGCTCTTGGGGAGGGGAAAGTTTAGCGGTGGGTCTAGGCATAACATCAAGGGAAGGGCCCCGAGAAAAAGAATGGCTCAGTGCCCTTCCAGCCTACCACCCAACCCAAGGGAGGTCAGCAGTGGGGCTCGGAAGATGAACCCCTCTCCGTCATTGGTGCTCTGTAATGCCAGGTCCATTAACAACAAGATGACAGTCCTTCGGGACTTCGTCATGGAACAACAAGCGGACCTGGCGTGCATGACTGAGACCTGGGTGCGGGATGGGGAGACTGTTGCTCTCTCCCAACTTGCCCCCCCTGGGTTCTCGGTCGTACAGCAATCGCGGACTAAGGGGCCGGGGGAGGAGTGGCATTGTTAGTGCGGTAGGCTTACTCCTTCAGGGCCCTCCCCTCACCGGAGATCACGGGCATGGAGTGTGCTGGCCTGGTGCTGGAGACCAAGGAGAACTTGGCTATCTGGCTAGTGTACCGACCGCCTAACGCACCGGCCAGTGGCCTGCCGTCCCTGCTGGAGGCCGTGTCAAAGCTGGGCTACGGACCTAGTGTCGTCCATGGCGGCACTGGGGCTCTCCCAATGTGGATCGATCCCCACGCACCAGGCCGGGCACACGCTCGACTTGATCTTCGCTGCGGGGATTACAGTGGACCGGATTACTGCTACGGCAGTACCATGGTTGGACCACTACTCCCTGAAGGCCCGTTTGAACGTCCCACCCCGACCCTGTTTAGGCAGCGAGCAGATTTTAGCTCGCCCACGGAGCAAAATGGACCACGTATGGCTTCAGATGGCTCTGCGGGATCCGATGCCCCCTGGCGGCTCATTAGATGAGCTTGTGGGGGACTGGCATGACCGGCTCTCCACAGCTATCAATGAGATCGCTCCCCGGCGCCCTCTGCGCCCCCGCACTAGGCTGGCCCCCTGGTATACCCAGGGGCTGCGGCTTATGAAGCGGGAACTTAGATGGCTAGAGAGACGGTGGCGGTGTGCTCGTGATGAAGCATCAAGAACATCCTATAGGACGTTTATGAGATCCTATGAGATGGCGGTCAAAGCTGCTAAGAAGGAATTCTATGCAGCCACGATTGTGTCCACTAGCTCACGCCCAGCTCAATTGTTTAGAACAATTCAGTCTTTGACAACTCTGCCACAGGGCAGACAAAACAGTAGGGAATTGGACATTAGCTGCGAGGCTTTTGCGAGCTATTTTGCGGATAAAGTCTTGGTGCTCCGCCGCGACCTCCCCACCACAGTTGAAACAGTGAGCAAACTTGAGGCCCCTTGCACGTCCTCATTGGGTTTAGAATGTTTTGACCCGCTCAGTCTGGAAGAAGTTGACAGATTGCTCGTAACTGTGCGTCCAACCACATGCTCCTTGGATCCGTGCCCTTCCTGGCTCATTAAGGCGGGCCATGAGGGGTTTCAAGGTGCCGTACGGGAGATTATTAACAAGTCCCTCATGGAGGGACGGTTCCCTGAGGCACTCAAGGAAGCGATGGTCGGCCCTCTCCTGAAAAAACCAACTTTAGACCCGGCCGAATTGGCCAACTATCGGCCGGTGTCTAATTTGCCCTATTTGGGCAAATTGATTGAGAGGGCGGTGGTGACACAGCTTCAGGGCTTTCTGGATGATGCTTCTGTCCTGGATCCATGGACGGAGATGGTGCTGGTTGCCCTTACTGACGACCTCCGGAGGCATCTGGATTGAGGCGGTGTGGCGGCACTTGTGTTGTTAGATCTGTCGGCCGTGTTGGATACGGTCGACCACCAGTTGCTGACCCACCGCCTTGCTGACGTGGGGATACAGGGGGTCGCCCTTCAATGGCTCGCCTCTTTTCTCCAAGGTCGGGG
>NW_015162103.1:22467-34183 GCF_001447785.1 Gekko japonicus
GGGCCCTGCGGGACCTTATGCAGTTCCGCAGGGCCTGTAAGACGGAGCTCTTCCGCCAGGCTTTCATGTAGGGGCCGCCGCTGCCACCACCACCAATTGTGGCAATACCATCGAGATCGGGAATTGCCCTTAGTAGCCCATGCGGTAATGAGATCTACACGGCAATGAGAACAGGGGGTTGGCACGAACCACCTACTGGATAGTGGTACCCAATGGGGTTGCTGGATGATACCATCTCAACACTTAAGACCATCTTGATAACAAATGCACTTTATTGTTATTGTTATGTTTTTATTGTTATACTGGATTTTATGTATGGGCCTGTGCCCCCTGTAAGCCGCCCTGAGCCCGCTTGCGGGGAGGGCGGGGTAAAAATGCTCAAAATAAATAAATAAAATAAATTAAAAATTCGACAGAGACAGTAGGGACTACGCTCTGAATAGAGTATAGAGATGGTGTTCCCCCAGTGCTAACCCGGTCAAATGGATATCCTGGGCGGACTCTAGAGAACAAGTCTCAGAGATGGAGACTACGGAAGCAGAAGACTCTGCCACAACCTCGGGAGAAAAAGGGTCTGTAGGTAGATCTTTTTAAGACAGGTGCACAAAAACCAGAGCAAGAGAAATTCTTACATATCATCAGTCAAAACAAGGTCGGAAGAGGACCTAGTGGTCAATCTTACAACTAGAAATTTTGCAAGGGAAACCATGGAAGTATTAAATCTTGGACCAGGTTTCGTTTTCACACCCAGATATAATGCTTTTCAGATGAGAATAGACATATTCAAACTAATTAGAACTCTAAAATTAAAATATTTCTTTGAAGATTCTAATTTTGTGGACATTAATCCTTTCAAAAACAAGTCTCAGTTTGTCCCGCCTGTACATCACCCGTCAATTATAGTCTTTGAAAGGAGGGTTTTACAGGACATAGAACGCTTGGAACGGCTCAACCATCCTTTAAGCTACAATTTAACTAAATCACAGAAGGAGAGTTTAGATGGAATATCAGAGGATAGAGAGCTAGTCATTAAAAATGGTGACAAGGGGTGTGTGTTGGTCATCCAAAACCTTCAGGATTATACCCAAGAAAGTATGAGGCAATTGAATGATAGGGAGTTCTATAGTCAAATTGATTACAATCCAACAGAAGAGGCCTTAAGAATTATTAAAGTAACGGTGAGTAAAGCATTAGCCTTGGAGTACATTTCAGAACAAACAGCGGAGTACTTACAGAAAGTATTTTCCAGGGTACCTATTTTTTATACCCTGCCAAAGATTCACAAACCAGGCTTTCCACCACCAGGCAGACCCATTGTGTCAGGGACAGATTCGATATTTGAACCCCTGTCCAAGTACTTAGATTCGTTCTTACAACCCTTTGTACATGCCCTTCCTACATATCTTAAGGATACTCGATACTAAGGATACTTAGTTCATTATATACTAACATTCCGCATGAGGAGGCTAGGTTGTGCCTACTCCACAACTTAGAAAAAAGAGAAACTTTGTTTCCACCTACACATTTTTTGTTGGATTTGGCAGATATAATTTTTGAAAAAAGTTTTTCCTGTTTTCAGGATAGATTTTTTTGGCAGGTTAAAGGGGTGGCTATGGGAAGGGCTTTTGCGCCTAGCATAGCAAATTTATTTATGGGAGAATTTGAAAATGAATGGATTTTGAACATCAATAACCCTTTTTATGCACATATAATTTTCTTTAAGAGATACATAGATGATTTGTTCTTGCTGATTAGTGACCATAATATTGTTGCACAATTTGTTGAATGGCTGAATACTGTACATAACTCTGTGACGTTTGTATATAAGGCAGATTCTGCTCGCATTAATTTCTTGGATACTACTGTCTTTGTACATAGGAAACAGCTGGCGGATTGTCCCTACAATAAGGATACAGACCAAAAATGGCCGCCGGAGCTCGTCGAGAGTAGTTGTGTGTGGATCTGCTCCGACACAATTTACTGCACCAGGGCTCTTTTCTCTCTAAATTCGGGGACCGAGAGTCTCTGAGTCCCTTCTTGACATAGGGGGGAGCAAGGGGCTTCTTCAACCACAACTGTGAAGCAAACAGCTGTGGAGAAAATTGAAGTTGCACCGAAGCAGGAGAGCCCAGAGGGAAACCCGAAGGAGACGCCGGGGAGAAAGACGAGCATTGCAGCCAACGCTAGCTAGTAACAACTGCTAGCAACCCAAGATATTAAGACCAGTACCAGATAAGTACTACTTCCAGATTCATATTTAGCTAACTTATAAAATAAAGAGGAGTAGTGGGGGGGAAAGCAGTGCTATTAATCTTTACCCCTTTCCCCAGGATTAAAGAGACGAAAGGAAGGGTAAAGGGCTGTAAGCGTAAGTTCTCAAAGGGGAATAAATGTAAAGAAGAGACAGGAGGGAAAGACTGGAAAAAATACTTTAGAACCAACCTAATACTTTGTTGTTTGCTGACTCTGTTGCATGAATTTGGTGGCTGGAGGAAACTGCTGAGAAGGTCTACAAGCGAGCAAGGGCATTTTGAAAAGCAGGCAAACTGGGGAGTAAGCGGGGAGGAGCCAGAGAAGCAAACAAGACGACACGGAGACTGGGCAGAAACTGATCATCGGAGAGAGAGGGGAAAAAACCCGGAAGTGCTGGCAAGCCGGGGAAGAGTTGCAAAGAACACAAACCGAAGTGAAACAGCGTGTGCAGGCAGAAGGCAGAGAAGTCCGAGAGCAGAGAAAAATTGGAGAGACACTATTTGGGACAGAAGAAGTGATTAAGTATCTGTTAAGCTGTTTAATCATATGCGCACGGTAAAGTTGGGGGAATAGTTGCTGTCTTTGCTGATGTAAGGGAGGGTGGCGAATGGAACGGCTGAAAGCACTAAGGTCAAATTCTTTGGAAAGAATTCAAGTGGAAGGGGAGTGAAATACAAGACCAGTTCATCAGAGTAGTCAGAACTTGACAGCATAAGGAGGAGTGAGATAGAACAGAAGAGTAAACGGACCAAGAACTTACATAGACACTGATTAATATTTATGACAACATTAAATCTCATTGAATACAAATAGATCATCAAGGAAAAAGAAATAAGGAGTAAAAACAAATAAAAACAAATAAATAGGGGCTCTATATAGAACATATTCAACTGTAGACAACTGTATAAATTCACACTCAGAGAAATTTAAGGTAACCAGTAAAAAGCCTTAACTAAGACAAATTTTTTGTAATTAGGTGTAACTTGGCAGGGCAACTATAGCAAAATAAAACTTAGGGGAAAAAAAGAATTACAGAGAACAGTATATAAACAGCATATAAATAGGATATATAATTTATAATATAACAGGTATCCACTTAGAAAAATAAAGCAAATACTGAAAAGGCTATAGAAGAGTAAAATAGTATAACCAACGATAGAAAGAATTAAACAACAGATTAGAAGTAAAATAAAGGTTAAAACACAGCTAAAAATAAAACCATTACATGAACAAATTCCAAAAACTTCATTAAAAAAAACGTATTAACCTTCAAACTAAAATTTCAGCATATAAATTTAGCATAACAGATAAGAGGGAAATGGCTTCAGGTTTAGCACCTAGGAAATGCTCAATACCATTACCTAAAATACAAACTAAATTGCAGCAGACAACCAACCCCACAATAACGACAACAATAGAAGACCTAAAGTCATACTTAAAGGATTGGGTTCAAGATATAGTCAGACAAACAGTACAAACCTCAGTTAAAGAAGCAGTGGCCATAGCAGTTAAGGAGACAATGGAAAACATTTTGCCTATGGTGATGAAGAATGAATTCGAACCAATCCATGCAAAGATAGAAGCAATCTTTAGGGAAACAGAGGGAATTACGAGCAAACTAGATCAGTACAAACATGAAATAGATACAAATACTAAAAGTTTGAAGAAAATGGAAAGAGGGAACCAAGAACTACGGGAAGAATTTTTGGAGCTGAAAGCAAATACTGAAAGAATGGAACAGTCACTAGTTTCCTTGGAAATGGAAAAGGCAGCTATGGTGGTAAGATGCCAAAATATACCAGAAGGAAAAGGAAAAGAGCTAAAGGAAGAGATAGTTACACTTCTTTCAGAAAAATTAGACTTAGGATCGAAGGAAGAAATATACAAAGACATTGATGCTGTATATAGGAAGAACATGTCTTTTGCAAAAAGAAACAAAACACCAAGAGAGATACATATTAAATTCAACAGAAAAGATTTGAGGGAGGAATGCCAACCAAAAATCAGTATTTGTAGGAGAAGAAGAAGAAGTGAAATTTCTAAAAGACACGCCATGGAGGGTGAGAGAGAAAAGATTCTTATATGTTAAGCTCACAAGGTTACTGAGGGAGAACAACATAATCTACAGGTGGCTCCTACCGGAATGTCTGATGTTCACATATCGAGGCAAAAGATTTAATATAAACTCAACGTTCAAGATGGAAAACTTCTTAGAAACGTATGGGGAAGATTTAGGAGAACAGAGAGGAGAAGAATCAGAAATATCAGAAGAAGAAGCACTAGGAGAAGAAGTAGAAACACAAGTCATAGAAGCTGCAGGAAAACAGGAAACAAAGAAGAAATTAGGGAATACTGCATCCAGCATTTTGACAAGGTTCCAATATAAGAAGAGAGAAAGGAATACCAAAGGCAAGGAAGATGGAGAACTGGAAGAAGATTAAAATATTCTCGGTGAATGTTAATGGGCTAAATGGCCCGCAAAAGAGGAGTAGAATCTTTCACCAATTAATAAAACTAAATCTGGATATAACATGTCTCCAAGAAACACATATAAAAAAAGGTGAAGAAAAATACTTAAAAGAGAAAAAAATAGGGATTTTGTTTTCGGATTCAGACCCCAAGGAAAAGAAAAAAAGGGGTAGCAATTTATGTAAAAGAATATTTACAACCAAAGCTAGAATTTAGTTCCAAGGATGGAAGGATCTTAGTGATATCTATTAAAAGGCAGAATAAAAGAATATTAATAGTCAACATATACGCTCCAAATCAAAAACAAGGGAAATTCTTTAGGACACTTCAAACAGTATTATCAGAAAATACATATGAAGAAATATGCATAATAGGAGATTACAACTCAGTGTTTGATCCAAAGTTAGACAAAAAGTCTCAAGGTGCAAGGGAAAAAGTGGCAGGTAATTTATTACCAAAGCCCTTTTTCCAGATTGCGGAAGAACACACCCTGGTAGATAGTTGGAGAACAAGGAACATAAATACAAGAGATTACACGTTCTATTCAGCACAATATAAGGCATGGTCAAGAATAGACATGGCATGGACATCAGTGACTTTACTTAAAAATATAGAAGAGGTAGAGATACTGCCAAATACCTTTGCTGACCATAGCCCGATCATGCTAACTTTACAAACATCTCATAGGAGTACAAGATGGTCAATGAATATGAGTTTGTTAAAAGATAAAGAGATAATGGAAAAAACTAGGGAAGTAATAAAGGAGTTTTTCAGGATAAATTTACAGCAAGACACTGCTAATGAAATAATATGGGATGCCTTTAAGGCATATATTAGAGGGTGGTGGATCAACCAAGGAGCATGGAAGAAAAAACAGGAAGTGAAGAAATTAGATAAGATAAAAGAACAAATTGCGTTAGAGGAAAGTAGAATGAAAGAGGATTGTTGTAAAAGATTCAAAATAGTAAAGCTGCAACACCAACTTAACTTAATATTAACTCAGGACTTGGCTAAGAAAATAGAAATGTCAAAATTATATTACTTCGAAAATGGAAATAAACCCACCAGATGGCTTGCATATAAACTTAAAAAAGAAAAGGAAAGGAAGATAATTAAATCACTAAAAGATGAAAAAGGGGAAGAAAGAACTAAACAACAAGAGATAAAGCAGATAGTAGAGAATTTTTATAATTTTTATATACAGTAATACAGGTGCATTAGAAAAGGAAGTACAAGACTACCAAGAAAAATGGGAAAGGAAAAAATTTAATAGTCAACAGATAGCTCGATTAAATGAACCCTTTACTATGTGTGAAATAATAGAAGCAATTAAAAATGAGGAAAAAAGGAAAACACCAGGCCCAGACGGAATTCCTTTAGAATTTTACCAGAAATTC
Organism: Gekko japonicus; assembly: GCF_001447785.1. Taxonomy (NCBI): domain Eukaryota; kingdom Metazoa; phylum Chordata; class Lepidosauria; order Squamata; family Gekkonidae; genus Gekko; species Gekko japonicus. The sequence continues at coordinate 28,587 of NW_015162103.1, forward strand.
GAGGATCAGATAGTGGACCCACTAAAAGTAACCTTACAAAATATACCGAAAACGAGGAAGATACCAGCTTCATGGAATGAAGCAACCATTACATTGATTCATAAACCAGGCTCTAATGAAGCGGAAATAAAAAATTATCGTCCAATATCTCTACTAAATACGGATTATAAAATTTTTACTAAGATCCTAGCATGTAGGTTGAAAAATGTTTTAGAACAGATAATTCACAAAGACCAATCTGGTTTTTTGCCAAAAAGAAAAATCCAAAATAATATAAGGAATATAATAATTAGTCTGGAATATTACGAACAACACCCAGGAAATCCAGTGTCGTTACTGTTGCTGGATGCCGAAAAAGCATTTGACAACGTTAATTGGAGCTTTATGTTGCAAAGATTCAGGAATTGGGACTGTGGAGAAAATTTCTTTTCCATACTTCAAACTATATATACATCACAATATGCTAAAATTATAGTTAACGGTGAACTAACAAATAATATACCAATACAGAAAGGCACTAGGCAGGGATGCCCATTATCCCCCTTAATATTTATTTTTGCACTGGAAGCATTAACCGATAGGATTAGGGAAAATGAGAATATAAGAGGTCTGAAAGTAAAGGGAGAAACATTTAAACTCCAGGCCTTTGCAGATGACCTAATCTTCATAACTGAAGAACCAGACCAGTCTCTGAAATACTTAATAGAAGATATACAAGAATTTGGTAGCGTAGCCGGTTTAAAAATAAACTTACAAAAAACTAAAATAATAGCGGAAAACTGTGGGAAGAGCCTGATACAAAAGATTAAAGAAATCACGAATATGGAAATAGTCCAAAAAGTGAAATATCTAGGAATTTGGATCACAGATAGTACATCTACATTATATGAAGATAACTATATGAAATTACTAAAAGAAATTAAAGGAGACCTAAATCGGTGGGAGAAGTTACATCTATCACTGTTAGGCAGGATAGCCACAGTTAAAATGAATATTTTACTGAGGTTTCTATTCTTAGCACAAAATTTACCAATAGTAAAAACATATAAATACTTTAAGGAGTTAAACAAGAAAATTTATCTGGCAATCAAAGAAACCACGGATAAAATTGACCAGTTTACAAAGGTTGAAAGAAAAAGGAGGATTTGCTTTACCAAATTGGCAGCTTTATTATTATGCGGCATCCATGGAATGGATTAAAGATTGGGCAAAATTAGAAAACAGTAGATTGTTAGCATTGGAAGGGACCGACTTGGCAATGGGTTGGCACGCATACCTTTGGTATGGCAAGGATAAAATTCACTCAAACTTTCACACACACATACTTAGACGGGCTTTGATTAAAGTTTGGAATGCTGTAAAGAAAAATAATTATAAGAAATTACCACTATGGATATCACCCTTAGAAGCTTTTACTCTACCCTCTCTAATAATTGGTAGAAAGAAAGAGGTATATGGGAATCTATTAACAAAAGAGTTGGAACTAAAATCAGAAGAATTGTTAGCAAAACAGAAAATTGTACTGTCATGGTGGGATAAGAATATAATATCAACAAGATATAACTTAGACAAAAAAATAGGTTTTTATAGTGACCAAACAGAGCTAGATAAAATCTGGCTCTCCACGAGTGATAAATTGATTCAAAAAATGTATAAAAAATTCCTGGAAGATTTTAGTTCGGAGGAGGAGACTAAAGAAGAAGAAGAAGAAGAGATTGGATTTATACCCCGCCCTTCACTTGGAGTCTCAGAGCGGCTTACAAACTCCTTTCCCTTCCCCTCCCCACAACAGGCACCCTGTGAGGTGGGTGGGGCTGAGATAACTCTGACACAAACTGCTCTTTTTCAAGGACAGCTGTGCCAGAGCTTGTGACTGACCCAAGGTCACATCAGCAGGTGCAAGTGGAGGAGTGGGGAATCAAACTCGGTTCTCCCAGAATAGAGTCCGCACACTTAACCACTACACCAAACTAAGGTGGGAGAAGGAACTGGGTCATACAATAGACGAGAATAGTTGGCTCAAGGTATGGAAATCGATCAAATTGTCAAGAGCAGTACCTTTCAAAGAAAATATATACAAGATGTATTACAGGTGGCACTGGACGCTGAATAAAATCGCAAAATGCTTTCCTGGTGTCACAAACAGATGTTGGAGATGTAGGAAAAATGTAGGGTCATTCATGCATATTTGGTGGAAATGTGATAAGGTTCAGGGTTTTTGGAAAAAACTGCAAAAAATATTAACTAAAACACTAAAAATCAATATACCATTGCAACCAGAGATATTTCTTTTGAATATCCCAGATGCAATAAAAAAACATAAACAGATAATTATATATATACTAACCGCGGCAAGAATTCTGATTGCAAAAAGGTGGAAATCAACCAATTTACCCTCAATAAAAGAATTAAAATATAAGATTCTGGAAGTAGCGGAAATGGATAGAGTAAATATGGAATTAAAATATAGACCGGAAGAAAAGTACTGGGAAAAATGGGGCATAGTATATAACTGGTTGAAGATATAGAAGATAAAAACCAATGGGAGCTAAGCTAGCAATATCAGGGAATAGTCCAAGATAACAACATAAGAGCACTGTTTAATAAAAAATTTAATCTAGATGCATTGAGAAGTATACCTTGTTTGATATTATATTATTATGCTGTTGGAGATTGTTAATGAGCCGTTTGTCTTGTTTATTGCTATTATGTTGTTGGAGATTGTTAAGCGGTGTAAAAATATTGTATAGAAAATCCAATAAATACATTTAAAAAAAAAATACTAAGAAGACTGGGGGAAAAAAATAAGGATACAGACTGGAATTCTTATCTTCATTACAAGTCTCACTATGTTCCACATTTAAAAAATAATCTGCCATATGGCCAGCTCCTTAGAATTAAGAGGAACTCCACTTTCAATGAGGATTCTGAAAGGGAGTCGGATAGACTTACCAGGCTGCTTAGTGCACGAGGGTACCCTCTCCAGGTGATAGAAACAGCTTAAAAAAGAAGAAGAAGTTCTCACGAAACGGAAAAGTACTCCAGAGATGCCCTGCCAAGCCTGCTTGAGGCGGTGTGGGGTTGGGCCTCGGAGTTCCCCAGACTGATAGTCCTGGGGGATTTCAGTGTCTATGCCAATGCGACAGCTCCATCACAGGCTGTGGATCTGGTGGCACTGGGACTCTCTCAGAATGTATCAGGTCCCACACATCAAGCAGAACACCAAATGGTGTCCTGAAGGCCCATGTGGGTGTTCCAGCCTCCCTACTGCATGGGTAGAGAGCTGTTTAGGAGCTACCACTGTCCAACGAGCCACTGGAACATATTATGGCCCTTATGATACACCGCTGGATACACCACTGGACACTGCCTCCACTACGGGATTGTATACTGAATGCCACCATTCTTTGCACCGTCCTTATTAGTACTTTTACAATGTTATGCAGGTTATGTGTATTTTATTGTATTTTATTGTATTTACTGTTTTATTGCATTTTAATGTTTGTACGCCTCCTTGAGCCAGTCCGTCTGGGCAAAGTGGGATATAAATTGAAAATAATAAATACATTGATGCTCACCCATGAAGAATTATGGACCCAATTGGGATCCAGAATGCCATGAGGGATCCAGTGTCCCCTGGCAACTCATTGGATGTGCTGATATACGACTGGCACAGCCATCTTTCTGGAGCCATTGACGAAATTGCTCCCCCATGTCCTCTTTGCCCCTGTTCCAAACTAGCACCATGGTATACCATGGAGCTTTGGAGGATGAAATAGGAGCTTAGGGGACTAGAATGGGTTTGGTGACAGACTCATGATGAAGCTACAAGAACATCTTCTAGGACATTTATGAGATCCTATGAGGTGGCGGTGAAGGAGATGCTGGGAGGTCCCCTTGGCTCGTGTCAAGAAGCTGCCCTTCCCGGTTTTGCTAGGGCGAGACGCACGAAACAACCTGGAGCGAGCCCAAGACGCCCAAAAATGGTGCTACGACAGAGGCACTCAGGCACGATCCTTCCAGGTCGGGTACCGGGTCTTGGTGTCACGGGTCATCATGGCCCCTGCTCAGGGTAATCCCTGGCATGGACCCTTTACGTTCACACGAGTTTTGGGGCCGTTAACATATGAAGTTCGGTATGGCCGCCGGCCCCAGCAACGGAAAACGGTCCACATCAATGACCTCAAAGCGTGGTACGAACGGGGCCACCCGACTGATGAGACACAACTAGCTACTATCCCCGGGGACCTGCCGGACGGGACAGCCCCATGGCAGACCGTAGAACCTCCGACCATCCTCCCTATGTTAGACAAATCCCTGTCGGAAGCACAGCAACACGACGTCCTCTGGATGATCCAAGAGACACCGGGGGTTTTCTCCACCACCACCCCGGCTGTACACACCTGATCAAGCATCGCATCGTAAACGTACCAGGACAGGTGGCTCGGGTACCCTGGAAGCCGATAGCCCTGAAGTTGCGAGGGGCTATAGACCGGGAAGTGGAGATGATGTGACAGATGTCATAGAGCCATCCTCTAGCGCGTGGAGGAGCCCTATAGTCCTCGTTCCCAAGCCTGACAATAGCGTGAGGTTCTGCGTCGATTACTGGGATCTCAACAAATTAGCGCAGTTCGACGCCTATCCAATGCCCCGGGCGGATTTGTTGATTGACCAACTGGGCACGGCCAAAAATTTCTCTGCCTTGGACCTCACGAAGGGGTATTGGCAGGTACCTGTACACGTGGCCGATAGGGACAAGACCGCCTTCGCCACCCCTAGGCATTGTCCATCAAATGGATTGCGGTAAAATGGTCCCATTGTGGTCCAAGGAGGAGGTGGATGGCCTCTTCGAGGCAATCAGACAAAAGGATCGTCAGAGACCAGACCAAACACAGACCTGTATTGCGCAATCTCAAGAAAGCTGGAGTCATTTGGATTCCTGAGGAGTGCAGAACAGTGCAGGTGGAAGGTGAAGCGACTGAAGGCATGCTTCAATCGTTGGAGGGAGCATGCGGAAAGTGGGAGGGGGGTCGCACAAGGCCACCCTTTTTCATTCAGATGCAAGAGCTATACAAGCGTAAGAGAGATGAAGAAATGGAGGAGAGCCCTGAAGGTAACCCTTACTTATTTACAGCCGCAGGGCTTCAGTAACTGAAGGCGAAACAGTGGAGGATCTACTATGGCCTAATGTTTTGCCACAAAGATTCTCTAAAGTACTACTTTACTTCCCCCCCCCGCCCCGTATGCGCCTTCCAGCCGAGCAAGCACACAGGAGTCGGTGGGTGGCCCACTGTGCCACGCTCACGTCGGTTCTGGCCCGGGGAGAAGCCAGCGAGGGAGGGCTCTCTCGGGCTCTGCAGCGGGCCCCTCGATGTTCGGCCAGAGCCTTGCCGTCGGTTCTGCCCCCTAGCATGGGGCCTTGTTTGCATCTCAGCGAGGCGCTCAACTGACTGCCGAGGGACCAGGGGGCGCCGGGCTGCAAGCGCCCCACCTCGTCCGGCACCAAGCCCTTTCCTGTCCCCGCTTGGCGCGCTGGGGAGCCCAGCCGGACCGGGGGGGGGCGGCGCACTGCCAAGTGCGGGACTGAGCCCAGCCCA
>NW_015162103.1:34700-54290 GCF_001447785.1 Gekko japonicus
TTGGCACCGGATCAGAGCTTGGGGTCTTGGCCCATGGCATCCCCCCTCTTTGATCCCACCGCGATATACAATAGGGAGTGAGTATTTTAGTTGCCAATGTATCCTGCAAGATGCGAGTTTTTGTTTTAATTGTTTTAATTTGTCCTATTTTTATTGCACTTGGTGCCTTAATTGTTTTAATCCTGTTGTATTTTATTGCACAGTTGTGCCTATGTAAGCCGCCCTGAGCCTGCTTGCGGGGAGGGCGGGGTATAAGTGAAATAAAATAAATAAATAAATAAATAAATAAACACCTTAACAACAGTAGCTAATTTAATGCGGAAACTCTTGGTATGAGGATGGAGGATTCTAGATGGGTCTGCGAGGAGGAATGGGCGGAATGACATCTTTGCGCTGCGGAGTTGGGGCCCACCTAATAAACCGAGAACATCCTCCATCAAATAACAAAAGAAGGGGAGGGGGGTTGGGGTAAGACAAGAGTTAAAAGATGCGTGCCTCCACCACCACCACCCAAAAGTAGCCCGGTTATTTTGAGATTACCAATACGTGCGCCACCTGGTGGAAAGTAGTTGAATGTTTGGCTTCAATTTGTCGGCTTGCAGATCAAGAGCAGGGAGGGGACTTAGGAGTGCTTTGAACCACATCCGTTTGAGCCAAAGAGACGCCACAATCACGACTGAGAAAAAACCATAGGCCAATAAAATAATGCAGACAGCAGAAATTATAACAGTGCAGTAGGAGAGCGAATCCAGAAGAGATGTGGGCATCTTTTTTGAAGACAGAGCGGGAGCATTGCCAAAGCAGTGGAAGATACCAATGCAGATTCGACCTTTGTCTTGAAACTACAGATACATGAGCCTGAATCGAGGCACCTCCCCTCAAACACCCCCTTCTCTTGTGTCTGAAGAGCATCTTGCCAAACGGACTGTCTGAGCAAACAACATTGATCTAGATGTTCGTTGACCCAGTATCAGTGCGCGCCCTCCAACTACAACCCTCCTTGTTCCTTTTGAATCATTGGAGCCATCCTGCCCCCAATGGGCTTATGAAAGAGTTGATAGAATTGTGTCTTGCGGCCGCTAGGAATGTTATTGCATTTCATTGGAAATCTAAGACGACGCTGCTATTGAGCGGCTGGTATCTGAAAATGTGGGACTTCTTTTTACAGGACAAAGTTTCCACTAGCATCCTACGATCTGAAAATCAACCCATTCCTGACAATCTTCAAGAAAAATGGATGCCCCTCTTGGAAGCATCAGCAGCACATAAAATCGACACCTCCCTGTTTGCCCTGCATAAACACCAGGATTTGCTTTCTTAACTGTTTTTTTAATATTTAATAAATAAATAAATAAAAAACCCAGTATCAGTATGACTGTTTCTTCTCAGTCACAGAACTCACCCTTAGCTATACCCACCACAGTTGCCTTGGTTAAAGAATCCACACTGAACAGTCTTACTCAAGTTCTTACGTTTTTTACCTTTGGAAAACATCTTGTGTCAAGTTGTTAGTCTGTAGCTGCTCAAGCAGCCCAGTCAAGGCACAGTTGTAGAGTTACCTAAAAAAAAAAGCTACAGGAGAGAGAGAGGGGAAGGAAGGAAGGAAGGAGAAAGAGAGAGAGAACAAAAGAAGGAAAGGAGAGAGAGAGAGAAAGAAGGAAGGAAGGAAAGAGGGATGGAAATTAGGAAGAAGGAAGGAAAGAGAAAGAGAAGGAAGGAAAGAAGGATGGAGAAAGAGAGAGGCGGAGATTATGGTAGCCCAACTGAGCTATTCAAAGTCCTAAAAGATTATGCTGTGGTAGGGCTTTACGTGAGGCCTCTCCCCTATGGCTTGCTTTTATACCTGCGAATGTGAGCTCTGACTGAAAAGGGGCAAAAATGCTTGCTCAGTAATGCTGAGCATGATGTATAACAGATGTCCTGTTGCAGTCCTGAATTGTCGGTAAACAACAGATGGAACTTACTACAGAAAGGAGGGGGCTTTTCAGCTTGGAAACTCCCTCAATTAACATTTTCTGACCGAGCAAAAATACTTGGAAATATTTCACATATTCGGAAGACGCTCACCCCCCCCCCAGCTTTAGTACAAGTTTAAACACATTTAACCCATGTAAGGAAAGTATCCATATAAGACCATTTATTTTATATATATCTATAAGGGAAAGCATTTGATACTCTAACCGTGTATAGTAGGTAAAGCTCATGGGGACCCATAGCTCAAAAGCATTTCGGGGAAGCAAATAGGGTGCTACTCATAAACAAGCACAAGAAGGTGCAGGCAACATAATCAAACACCCCAAAATAAAATGTCACGATGACATTCTGGCATGAGACGCCTTATATAAGGGTTTTGACGTAAGGGACCCAGACCATCAATCTGCCCCACTTTCAAAATAAGGTCACAATGACCCTTAACAAAGATGCCCTATAGATATCAGTATAGGGGAAATTCCAGATGGAAAAGCCCCCGAGAAAAACAAGATGACAACAATAAACTTTATAACTGATTAGGGAAATTATGTAAAGGTCATAGATTCTGATTGGTTAAGAAAGGGGGCAGATAAGCGAGGAGAAAGGTATAAAAGGAGAGAGATGGGACTATGGAAGGGGGGGTCAAGAGAGAGGGTTATATATGCACTCTGTCGCTTGCCCCAACCTTTTTGTCTTGCAGGGAGCCAGAGGGCTCCACTCTCTCTCTCCTTTTCCAAGCTATTTCAAGATTGGTAAGGCTATGTCAATATGCCACCTGTCACTATTATGTCCTTTTTGCTTACTGCTTTTCTTGTTGAAATGAAAATAAAGAATTAGATAATTGTATAAGGGACCACCTTTCCCCACATGTTCCCCCAAGGGCACTACGGTTGGGGAGTCAAAATCTCCTGGTAATCCCAGGCCCCAGGAGTATCAAATTTGCTGTCACCAGGGCCAGGGCGTTTTCGGTGGCAGCTCCTACCTGGTGGAACAAGCTCCCGGAGAAGATCTGGACCCTGCGGGACCTTGCGCAGTCTCGCAGGGTCTGCAAGACGGAGCTCTTCCGCCAGGCTTTTGAGTAGGAGCCACCACCGCCACTATTCCATCATCGCTACCCCCCATTATCGCACCTCAACCACCAATTGTGCGGATATTAAATGGGGTGCAAGACGTCCCTGGATGAAGATGGGATGGTTGTGCTGCTAGGAGGTATGCTGTTGGCCTGGAATTAATAACTTTTACCAGACCCCCATCTTGCAACTACTGATTCTGTGACATCTAGAGCACCGACGTTTTAGTGTTTTGTACTGCATTGTTTTATTCTGTTTTTATCTGTTCTAACTTTGGCACTTGTGCCTCTTTGCTAGCCGCCCTGAGCCTTCGGCGAGAGCGGGATATAAATCCAATAAATAAATAAATAAAAGTATGCAAAATGTAACTTTTTGGTGAATCCCTGAACACCACTTGTAGAGAAGAAGGGTTATGTTAGAAAAGCAGGTTTAAATAAAAGTCATAAGTTTGCAGATATGTCTGGTCTTTTCCTTCTCTGGGAGTAAGAGTCCTTTGCAGGGCAAGAATAAAAGACCTCTCTCGCCAGCCCAGGGTTGGCCTGAGAACACAGGTTAACACTGTTAAAGTGCTGCACTCCATATGCAGCAAATGTGGAAAACGCAACAGTGGCCTCAGGATTGGAAGAGGTCACTTTACATTCCAATCCCAAAGAAGGGCCATGCCAAGGAATGTTCAAACTATCGCACAATTGCACTCATATCACACGCTAGCAAGGTCATGCTCAAGATCCTACAAGCTAGGCTTCAACAGTACGTGGATAGAGAACTGCCAGAAGTACAAGCTGGGTCTCGAAGAGGTAGGGGAACTAGAGATCAAATTGCCAACATTCGCTGCATTATGGAGAAAGCAAGAGAGTACCAGAAAAACGTCTACTTCTGCTTCATTGACTACGCTAAAGCCTTTGATTGTGTGGACCACAGCAAACTCTGGCAAGTCCTTATAGAGATGGGAGTGCCAGACCACCTCACATGTCTCTTGAGAAACCTGTATAAGGGTCAAGAAGCAGAAAGGGCCCAGGTAGGCGAGGCCCACCATTTGCGGGGCCGGGCGGGGATGGAGGACGCTGGCCATTCGCCAGCTCAGGGAGGGTGGGGCCAGGCATATGGCGGGAAGATAGGTGCCTCCCCGTCCTCCCTGGGCTAATAGCTGGGCAGCAAGGTGTTCGGTGGGAGAGGCCGAGGGGTCTACGTGACCCAGGCCACTCGCCGCCCTCGCCCCATTCGGACCGTGAGGGGGCTGCTTGCTGGAGCTGTGTGAGGGAACTGCTGGGTGCCGGGTCCTGCGGAGGGCAGCGACCTAAACGCCTGAGGTTTGTGGGTTCCCCTGGATCCAGGGCTGCTTTGGGCTGTGTCAGGAATGCAGTCCCTTTAAATCTTAGGAGTTGTTGCAGGAGTAAACTGCAAGGCGTCGTCTATTGAAGTCGTTAAGTTATCATGTGAAGTTCAGCACCTGACACCAATTATTGCCCCAGAAAACTGCTTGCAGCTGCAGACGGCTAGATTCCTAAGATCTATGACAGGGATAGATCTGAAGAGTAACGTGCTTGCCTCGATGACGTCACCAGGAGTTGACAGCTGGGCTATCATAAATTAGGAGGCAAGACGAAACCCAACACACAACTGCAGGGTAACCGGAAGCTGGCTCACGGTCGGATGGAGCCAGGGAACTTCATTTAAGTACTGGTGTTTGCTGAAAGCTGGAGGAGGCCAGGTACTCGGAAGACCTGTATTAGGACTGTGTCCACCGAAGGCAGAAACTTGACACTCAGCTCCAGCTAACCGGTCCGCACTGCTGCTTGGGCTAAGCCTTAGGGATAAATACTTATGTTAGTTAGAGTAAGCTTTTTGATTGTTTTCTTTGTGTCACGCTCACTATGCTTTTCCTCTAATTTGACTGTTTGATCTATTTTGTAATAAATCTATTTTCTTAATTGGAGAAGCACCAGTCTTTGTACGCTACCAAAGAAGGGGTCTCTAATGAGCTTCTTGACCCACTATCTCCCAGTGTACTGATAAGGTGAACCCTTGGGAAGGGAGAAACGTAGACCCGGAGGTTCAAAGGAGTGGCCCGGGGTCGGCTAATTTATGACAGGCTGCTCCCTTCCCCGGGTACTGGGTGTTTCCGTGGTGGCTCTCCCACCCCCGCCGCCCCTCTTCCCGGAGCTCTGGGCCAAGCCCACCTCCGGTAGTGCCACCAACAAAGGGGGAGTAGGGTCTTCCGGCACCATGGCCACTTCCTTGTTGAGACGCTAGCGCCTCACTGGGGTTTTGGTCCTTGGCAGTCGGCCCTGAGTGTTGGGTGTCGGCCCTGAGTGTTGGGTGTCAGCCCTGAGACCGCTCCTGTCGGCATACCCCACCAGGGATGCTGCCCAGTACATTTGGGAGGGGTTCACCAAGGGCTTTCCCATCCCTTTCGAGGGCCTGCGCGTTGCCATGGATTCTGATAACCTGAGGTCTGCCAAAAAACTCCAGAAGGAGCTGTCGGCAGGGCGCATCGCGGGTCCTTTTAGTACACCCCGTTAGCGAACCTTAGGGTATCCCCATTAGGAGTAGTGCCTAAGAAGACGCCGGGCGAGTATCATTTAATACATCGTCTCTCATATCCGAAGGGTTCTTCAGTGAATGACATGATTCCACCAGAGCTTTGCTCAGTTCGTTATGCTTCGTTTGATCATGCCGTCGGCCTGGTCAGAGCATGTGGGCGGGGGGCGCTGATGGCCAAATGCGATATTCAGTCGGCTTTCTGACGGGCAGGCGTCCAGGTGAACCCCAACAACCTGCCATCCTGCAGGATCTACCCATGCCGGCTGGCTGGGTAACGGATACCTCGGCTGGCAGAAGGGTCAGCCGACAGGTCGGATCCGGTGGACCCATGCTGTGCCAATGCCTATAACAGCTGTAATCAATAAAGTTGTGGCCAATTTTATCCACCTAATTTCCAAAGAAACTGTGTGAGTGGTCATTTGAACGGGGTAGTGTAAGGCTGACCAAGCCTCCCCATCCCGAATACGACCTAGAACCGCAAGCGACAGTTAGAACCGAACATGGAACAACTGATTGGTTTAGCATAGGAAAAGGAGTACGATAAGGATGTATATTGTCACCCTGCTTATTTAATTTATATGCAGAGTACATCATGCAAAATGCCGGCCTGAATGAATCACAAGCTGGAATTAAGATTGCTGGGGAAAAGATCAACAACCTCAGATATGCAGACGATACCACTCTAATGGCAGAAAGTGAAAAGGGCCTAAAAAGACTCTTGCTACAGGTGAAAGAGGACAGTGCAAAAGTTGGCATCCGGCCCCATCACTCCTTGGCAAATAGAAGCGGAAGTCATGGAAGCAGTGACAGAGTTCACGTTCCTGGGATCCAAGATCACTGCAGACGATGACTGCAGCCATGAAATTAAGAGACGCCTGCTCCTTGGGAGGAAAGCTGTGGCAAACCTAGACACCACAATAAAGAGTAGATACATCATCCTGCCAACAAAAGTCCGCATGGTCAAAGCAATGGTATTCCCAGTAGTCATGTATGGCTGCGAGAGTTGGACTATAAGGAAGGCTGAGCGTGGAAGAATAGATGCTTTTGAATTATGGTGCTGGAGGAGACTCTTGAGAGTCCCTTGGACTGCCAGGAGATCAAATCAGTCAATCCGAAATCAACCCTGACTGTTCCCCGAGAGGCCCATCGTATCAGGAAGTTCATCAGCCCTGGAACCTTTATCACAGTATCTTCATTTTTACATAAAACCCTTTGCAGAAAAGGTCAGGTCCCCTATAAATAAACATTTTATTAATTTGGTGGAAAACCAGACAGTCTTGTCACCATGGGGTGCATTATATACAACTATCCCACAGGAAGAGGTTAGGCTTATTACAGAGAACGTCTTGGAACAAAGAGAGGATAGATCTAATCCCCCTCACATACTTCCTTATGGAGATCCTGGATATTATCCTTGAAAAAAATTATTTCAAACATGATGAGGATTTCTACTTACAAATAGGTGATGTAGCCATGGGTAGTACATGTGCTCCTGACATTGCCGTCCTGTTCATGGATGACTTTGAAAGAACTTTTATATACAACGCAGAAGCAAATCGTTTTTATGTGACTATGTCTAGGTACCATCAGTACATAGATTATTGTTTTTTGATTATGGAAAATCCAACTAGTACAGAACAATTTAAGGAATGGATTAATGGTTTACATCCAACCATCAAGTTTACTGTATCCCGTAGTGACCGGAGTATTAACTTTCTAGATGTCACAATTTATAAGAATGAGGGCCGGTTGGCTGTGAATGCATGCAAGAAACCCACAGATAGAAATTCTCTGTTACTGTTTCAGTCCTGTCATCCTAAACATCTTAGAAGGAGTCTGCCACTCAGTCAATACATTAGAATAAGGAGGAATAACACACGAGAACAAGATTTTAGTAAGGATGCTTTAAAATTATCTCAGGAATTTAGGGAAAGGGGATATCCTTTTGAGGTTGTCTCTATGTTTCCTTATGGCCTGGATTTAGCATTGGACATGTCTGTATTTTTGTGATGCAATGTATGTACTTTTAAGATCAGCTCCAGCTGTGTTGAATCAGGGAACACTGGAAGGCTTTTATAGTAGGGTGTTCGGTTTTCTGAAAGTTTAGAGCCTCTATTATTCATGCCGGTTGGAATAGATATAGACTGCTGTGTACAGTCAAGAGAAATATGTAGAGCTTAGTGATAAGTTCTCCTTGGTAAAGAGAGCTTTAGGGATTCCCCTGCTTGATATATGATGTGTGTCTGTTAAGTGACAAAAATAAATCTGGACACACACCACCCGATCAGTTAAACAAGTGATAGTCTGACCCACAAATCAAACAGTCATTAAGACTTATAAAGAATGCTATTTATGTATTGCAATCTGAAGCACTACAACATGATAAACAAATCAATAGAAAATCCTTGAACCAAGGTACATAATCAACGTCGTCTCCGGATTATATAACAAGGTTTCAAAAAATGGATCTTCTTCAGGAGATATTCTGTAGTGTACAAAAATACAATTTTTAGAAAATATACTACAACAATAACACGATAGGACGCTGATTTGAAATATCTTGTTTCATATTTTCAAATTACAATAATTTCAAATTACAATTAACATCTCAATTATCATTCAGGCTCAAAATGCTGCTATGTTCCAATGGATCCCGGGCGTCTCTCTCTGGTGATTGCTACCAGAGTGCAATTAAAGGGACCTTGCAGATTGCTAACAGGTGGTGGGTAGTAGGAGGCAGTAAACTTAAAAGAAAACATCTGAATGTTAATTGAGATCAGCATCCTATCTGAATTTAATGTAAGTTACTACTAGGTTGATTAGTTTTAAATACTTTGTAATTTGAAATATCTTGTATGTTTTCATAACAAAGGTAATATTACTATGTTACAGATTTCTTAAGACTTGTTGTCTAACACTTATGAAACAGAGAGCTTTGGCACCATTATGTAAGTAAGCACTAAGATTATTGTATTGTCTCTTGTTATTGTTGTAATATATATTCTAAAAACTATTTTTGTACACTACAGAATATCTCCTGAAGAAGATCCATTTTTTGAAACGTTGTTATATAATCCGGAGACGATGTTGATTATGTAACTTGGTTCAAGGATTTTCTATTGATTTGTTTATCATGTTGTAGTGCTTCAGATTGCAATACATAAATAGCATTCTTTATAAGTCTTCATGACTGTTTGATTTGTGGGTCAGTCTGTCACGACTGTTAGCTTTATACTTGTTTAACTGTCTGTTAAGTGATACATTTTCTTTATTATAGCTCCATCCCTGGAGGTGGCCTGACAAAGTCCTGAAAGGAAGCGGATGGGAACCTGGGCGGTCCGTCGCCACACCTCTTAGCAACTGTGTTTTGTGGACATCTATCAACTGTTACTCCTCTTAGTTTTGTGGACATTTATTAACTGAGTGACTGAACAGTAACTGACATTAATATTAGCATAATTGTATCTATTTTAACTCCCCTCTTATGAAGCCTATAGCAAAATGTATTGTGTTGGGATCAACGGGGTCTAATAAACCACTCTAACTTGCCCCTTGTCTTTTTTCCCACTCTCCCTCCAAATTTGATGTCATTGACAAGACAGCCAGCGCTTCCTGGGGAAATACTTTTTGCCCAGCCAGACCCACACAAGCCATACGACTCTGTGGAGACCTGGAGGCCTATTTCAGATGCTTAAGACTGAAAGAATTCTTCAACCACTTCGCTGAACAAAGCGCTGAACAGACAACGTCACAGCAGCAACCACCCTCCTAAGCAAACAGTGCGCAACCCTTGTTGCAAAATACCAGAAACAAGAATTCCACACGGACACTGCCCGAGGGCCGCAGCTCCTCACCAGATCTTTACATTTTTACATTGATTTTTTTAAAAAATCAGGAGTACATCCCATTAAGTGCTTAAGCTGAAGCTCAAATACTTTGGCCACCACATGAGAAGGGAGCATTTACTGGAGAAGATACTGATGCTGGGAAAGACTGCAGGTAAAAGAAGAAGGGTGAGATGGTTAGTGTAATTGATGCAAAGAATGTGAAATTAAGCAAACTCTGGAGGACAGTGAAAGACCGGAGGGCCTGGCATGTGGTGGTCCATGAGGTTGCAAAGTGTCGGTCTCTACTGTGCGACTGAACAACAACAACTACTACTGCTTATCAGCAATAATCTTGGGATCCTTCTTTTTATGTAACTAAACTTGTACAGATTACAGTTAATGAGGGATTATTATCAGGACATGTTGATGACAAATTTTAATTTTTTTAATAAATGAGACACTTGGGTTTCCTGTATTTTATCGTTTACCTAAAATTCACAAAAATATTTTTCCTCCACCCAGATGGCCTGTAATATCTAGGTCAAATTCCATACTTGAACCTTTATCCAAATATTCGGATTTTTTGTGGAACAAACACAGGCCTTTTTAAAGGATACTACTTCCTTTATTCAACAAATAGAAAGTCTTCCTTTTAATCCTATTTTAATCACTATGTATGTATTCCCTTGGAGGACGCCCAATCAGTGGCACAGCATTATTTTGAGTTAAGGGGCGAAAAAGACCCACCCACGCTTTTGTTGCTTAGTTTGTTTGATATTGTCTGGGGGGGGGGAATCATGTTCAACGAGGAGTACTTCTTACAATGCAAAGGTGTAGCAATGGGCTGTGCAGCAGTGCCATCTATAGCAAATATGTATATGGCCCATATAGAAGATCAATTTATTTTCAATCTTAATAATAACCCATTCTATCAACACATAATTTTTTTATCGGCATTACATAGATGATTTGACCATTCTTAAAGAGGGCAGTGATGCTGAGGAATTTTGTAACTGGTACAACCAGGTTGATCCTAATATTTCTTTTTCTTGGAAGCATAGCACTAAATGATTGGAATACTTAGATACCATCGTTTTCAAAACAACTGCAGGAAAATTATCTACCAACACATATAATAAACCAACGGGTAGAAATAATTGTTTATATTTCTACTCCTTTCATCCAGTACACATGAGACATAACATTCCTTTCCCTCAATTTTTAAGACTGAAAAGCAGGGCTATTTTTGGGCTGGAACACAACAGAATGGCGTTCCGGCAGATTTCTGAGCCCGGCCCTCCCTTGCAAAAAAAAGCCTTGCTTTTGAGCTACCAGCTGGAACCCTGCAGCCCTGCTGTGCTCCTGCACCTGCCACCGGAGCACCCCCACCAAGCACCTCCTGCTGCATGATGGCGCCAAGGAAGCACCCACCACCGCCGCCAAGTACGGCCACCTGGCTGTCGAGTGCCCTGGCGCAGCAGCAGTGCCGTCCCAGGACTGTCTTAGCACGCCCACCTTGCTTTGTGGCCCGGTTTGCCCCAGTCACAGCATGCCGGGCCCCAGCCTCATCGCCAGCTACCTCTTTCTGCCTCTGCCCAACAGGGAGCAGATTTTCACGGATGCTCAACATCAACACCGGCCGGGAGTTGTGCTGCAAGGTCTTCCGCCTAAACTACTACCAGCACAAAATCCAGCCTCCCTCCGCTCTCGGCTCCCCCAGAACCTGCGTCCCTCCCCCAGGTTGCTTTCCGGTCCTGGGCAGTCATCGAAGCAGGCAGTGCAGTGAGTGATTCATGTCCAGTTCCACCTTGCTCTTCCACATTCCACTGGGCCATCGGTATGCCCTTGCTGGCTCCAGGCCGCCTCACTCCCCCTGGTGCCACACAGCCCAGAGAATGGAGTACCCTTTGTGACCAAATATTTGGCAATATGATAAAGAGCTAGCTTCCCTCCCTTCTGAGTATTCCATTATTAAATGGATAATCACTGAAATGAGTAAAAGTTATTTTCAACAAAATTTATTTTGGATCCAGATCTATTAACTGAATAACATCAATATGTACATATAAGAAACCTGTGTCCCTCTCTTTTGCCTCTTTTCTTCAACAGAGTACTTTGGAATTATTACAGGAACCCTGCAACAGACAGAGTTCTCCAACACAGGAACCCTGCGATAGACCCAGATGCCAAATCAGCCCACATATCTACCCAGGAAATATGATTACAGGACCCAATGGCATCAACTACACAATCTCTGGCTCTTAAAGCTGCTTATCATCCAATGTGATATGTGCTCTCATGTCCCAGCAACACCCCTCTGCACTGTACATAGGACAAACTGAGTAGAAAATCTACATGGATTTTGGAGAAAATAGCTCAGAACAGGAACCAGCGGGGAGGGCAGCGTAAAAATGCACCTGGAAGAGGCCATCCTGACACCGATGAGCCCAGGGCCGGAGGGGGAGGAGTCAGGGCCCACCAAAGCCGCCTCACCACCCCACCTGCCCTCCTGGGCAGAGAGAGTAGAGCAAGCGGAGCAGGACGCATCGGAACACATGCAACACAGTGGGCTCAGTACCACCGACGAGCGTGGCTTGAAGAGGCATTTATCCTCGCCGGGGGATGAGGCCGAGCAGTCGGGTGCGGCGAGCACCTCTGCCGCCCAACATCTCCCAATCGCTTGCGATGGCCTGAGCCCCACAGCACACACGCCAGCACAGCCCGCCAGTACACCGGCCAGCGGCAACACACCACCACCGGCGCCACCGGCGCCACCAAGCAGGCCTGTCGTCCTCGCAGTGACTGACGCTGACATGGCGGCCCCCCCATTCCAACCACGGGCGAAGCCAGCGCCTCTAGCCAGGCAGGCACCGCCGGCAGCGCCACCACTGGAGCCACACCAATGGCAACTGCGGAACCTCACCCCCACCCGCCTGTAAAGGCGCCACAGCAGCAGCAGCCTCACTCGTGGGCACAGGTGGCGGCCACGGACACCAGTGCCCTACCCGCCAGCAGCAGCACGCGCACAAGTGGGAAACCACCCGCAATGTCCGCCCAGACTCACCAGCGCCTCAGAGACATCCGCGCCTTGCAACAGCGGGAGAAGGAGATTGTCGCGGATGACGAAATGTTGGCCGCCTGGGGAGAGGGCAACAAGACACCAGCCCTGGCAGGCGGCAGTGGCGGTGGCACCCACAGTGGAGACTCCAGCAAAGGCACCGCGCCCAACGAGCCCCGCATACTATTTGCCGTAAGGATGCGGTATCGGGGCAAGAACGCCGACCTGCATCTCGACCGCAGCTTCCTGGTCGGAGAGCTTCTCGTTGGAGAACTACACCTTGACGCAGACACCATACGCGCAGTTAGTATTCCACCTGGCATGCCAGAAGTGGACGTAATACTCAGGACAGAGGTTGCCTACCATCATTTTTGGGCTGTCGCCCGCAGAGTCCTTGACACCAACAGGGACAGCCGCCTCCACTTGTTTCAGCTCCAGCCACTGTTTCACAAATAAATAAATAAAATAAATTAATACAACTGCATAATGGACAGATAAATGCCACCTTATACTGGAAACCCATCGACCAATACTCACGTCTACACGCCTCAAGCTACCACCCAAAACATACCACTCAGTCGATTTTATTTATTTATTTTTATTTATTTGATTTTTATCCCGCCCTCTCGCCGAAGCGGCTCAGGGCGGCTTGTCTGCAGCCAAGCTTTACGTTACAATTGTATCTGCTCCAATGCTCTTGATTGGGACTCTCACTTAAAGGATTTACAACAAGCACTTTTGGGACTACAGTACCCACCAAATGAGGTGAGGAAACAAATTGACTAGTACCCAGAAAAATTCCTATTCCAGGACAAACCAAAAAGAACTCCATGCACGTCTTCTAGTCAAATTTTGGATCATTTTGCTCAGCTCAGCCCAGAGGAAGTTGACAGAATTCTCTCAACTCTACGCCCAACCACTTGCAGCCTCGATCCATGCCCTTCATGGCTTATTAAAGCTGGCCATGATGGATTGCGAGATCCCCTCATGGAGATTGTCAACGTCCCTCTCTAAAGGAGTTTTCCCTGGGGCACTTAAGGAAGCAGTGGTTCACCCTCTCTTAAAGAAACCATCTTTGGACCCAGCCAAATTGGCAAACTATTGGCCATTCTCTAACTTGCCCTATTAGGGCAAGATTATTAAGAGAGTGCTGGCAATTCAGTTGCAGAGTTTTCTGGGTAGCACTAATATACTACACCCAGTCCGGCTTTCATCCAGGCCACAGGACTGAGATGGCACTGGTCACCCTCACGGACGACCTCCGAAGGCATCTGGATTGGGGCGGATCAGCAGTACTGTTGTTGTTAGACCTGTTGACAGAGTTCGACACTCAGGAACAATGCGCCCACGAGCCGTATATGTATTGCTGACCCCATTGTGGCCAATCAGGACTGTCTTTACCATCGTATGTATGTAGCACCTTTGGAATTTGTTTTATGATTTTAATTTGTTTTTTGTTGCTTTAATGTTTTTATTATGCCAGCGGCCTTGTAAGCTGCCTTGGGCCTGCTTCAGCAGGGAGGACAGGGTATAAGTTAAATCAAGAACCAACAACAGAACACCACTGGTTGTCACCTATAGTTCCCAGCTCAAACCAGTCCAACGTATTGTCTCACAAGCCCTGGGTGGAAGACCTCTCCTTGCCTACAGACAGCACCCCCAACCTCAAACAACTTCTCTAACACAGGAACCCTGCAACAGACAGAGTCACTAACACAGGAACCCTACGACAGACCCAGATGCCAAAGCAGCCCACGTATCTACCAAGAAAATATCATTACAGGACCCAATGGCATCAACTACACAATCTCTGGCTCTTAAAGCTGCTCATCGTCCAATGTGATATATGCTCTCATGTCCCAACAACACCCCTCTGCACTGTACATAGGACAAACCAGCCAACTTCTGTGCAAAAGAATAAATGGACACAACTCTGACATCAAAAATGGCAATATCCAGGAGATCCGGTTCCGGGCTCACCGACAGCAGGTGTGCGAGTTGTTTGCTCTTGTGCACTTAGCTTTGTCTCTAACTCTCTAGGACTTTTCCAACACCTCAAAGTGCTCTCTTGTGGGGAGAGACGTGGCAAGGAGCATTTGTCTAGGGTGGGGTGGGGTGGCACCCCACTCCCCAGCCAGCTAGACCAGCTCTGAAGCAGGGAGTTATCAGGAGCCCCGACGAGACCCAGTCATGCCGAGCATCAGAGGAGCCTGAAGAATCACAAGAGTCTGAGCAAAATTATTTACACCTAACAAAGCTAAGTGGAACTTAAAACTGTCCTTTTTTCTTTTGATTAAAAGCTTAACTTACCATAGCTGGATTCCCGAAGGGGATGGAAGGGACGCGGTAGCATGAACGGGGAGGGAACGCCCTTATTTTCATTAAGGATGGCGGCGAAAACTGTAATAGCCGCTAATTGGAAAAGCACCTCATCCATATCATTTAACCAATGGTATATAAAAGTATGGGAGTACTGTGCAATGGAAAAGATAATGACGTCAGTACCGCCAACCAACACTTATAAAAAACAGTCAATGTTTTACGCAAAGTGGGTAGATTTTATAGAGGCGACTTTAGACAAATCCATAATCCCAACATCTTCTGATCCGCAACGTTATAAAGAAATAATTGCACTTTTTTGAGACACCTGTCAATCAGATATGTATTATTGAGAATAACGATTAGGTAGTTGTTAACAAATGTTTGGTTAGTTAAAGTTTATTATATTGAATTTGTATCTATGATAACATTGATATATCGCAATTTTTATTTGTAAAACTGTGTTATGTTATGGTTGAAAAATTTAATAAAATTATTATTATTATTAATAATACTAATAATACTAATACTACTACTAATAATAATAATAATAATAATAATAATAGGATTTGTGAAGATTCCCATAAAGCGGCTAAGTATTTAAGCAGAGTGAAAAAGTGGGAACTAATGAAATAAATACAGAAGGGCTGCAGTGATGTCATAATGCTGAGACAATGGAGAGAGGAGGGGCCAGAGAAGAGGAGCGAGGTATTGTGGAAATCAGTGGAGAGGAGATGGCAGACGGCAGATAGCAGGCAATAAACAACATTCCGGGGAGAGAAACAACGCAAGAAAGAGACATGGCAGTGAGGAGATGAGGACAGATAGAACTTGGAGCATGAGAAAGAGAGAAAATTAAAAATAACAACATTTATTAAAGAGAAAAGAAACAGAGCAAAGTGATAGAATTTGACACCAGTTGACAGGACGGACTTAATAAAAACTTTACCAATAAAACAGAACTGAAATAACATTCTCAATTAGCACCAGTTTAAATAGAAGGGAAAGTAAGAATATTTTCATGGGAATTAAACAACAATTGTAAATACAAAACTTGATAAAAAGGAGGAGCCAAGTAAACCCAAATAACACCAGTGGCATAACCTTAAGTAAGAATCTATGGCCTCTGGATTCAGTGGGCATAGGAAAGCCGCTCTAACTTCACCTAGCCAATCAGGAAGTATGAGACATCTTAAAGCAAACACAATGTCAGTATCCCAAATGAATATAAAAGAGCTTAAAGCTCTGATACAAGAAAGTGTGGCTCAAGCTATGAAATTAACAATAGAAAGTATACTTCCAGAATTAATTAAGAAAGAAATTAAGCCTATAAGAGAAAAAATGGAAGAGATGTCAAATTAAATTAGGACAGAGATGGGAGAAATTAAGAAGCAAATAATAGAAAATAAACAGGAAATTGTAAAAATATTAACTAGAAATGACATAACAAAAAAGAAAGTGCAAGAGTTGGACTATGAGATTCAAGAACTAAAAACAAAAGGGGACAAATAGAAGAATCTCTTTAGAAATGGATAGAGCCACTTTTATATTAAGGTGTCAAAATATACCAGAAAAAGTGGGGGGGGGGGATTAAAAGACGTGACCCAGAGCCTAGCAGAACAATTAGAGGTAGTGACAAAAGAAGAGATGACATCAGAAATAGAAGCAATTTACAGAAGGAACTCTTCCTACGTGAGAAAACATAAGATCCCCAGAGAAGTGCACATAACGTTTTATTAAAAAGAAACAAAAGATAGAATGTTTGGAGAAGCAAATCAAAATAAAGTCTCCATACAAGATGCAGAGATCAGATTCTTGAAAGAAATTCCCTGGAGAGTAAGGGGGAAAAGACAAAACTATTTCATCTTGACTGACCTTCTAATAGCCAATGACATCCAATTTAGATAGTTAATACCAGAAGGGGTATTATTCGAACACAGAAGTAAAAGGCAAAGAATAGACTCAATCTTTAAAACAGAAAATTTTCTTGAAAGATACGGGGAAGATTTAAGGGACCGCCTTTCCCCGTATGTTCCCCCAAGAGCACTACAGTCAGGGGCCCAAAACTTGTTAGCCATCCCGGGCCCCAAGAACATCAAGCTAGCCGCTACTAGGACCAGGGCTTTCTTGGTGGTGGCTCCTACCTGGTGGAATGAGCTCCCAGGGGAGATCCGGGCCCTGTGGGATCTTGTGTAGTTCCGCAGGGCCTGCAAGACGGAGCTCTTCCGCCAGGCTTTTGAGTAGGAGCCGCCGCCCCTACCATACCACCACCGTCATGGTTTGACGAGGCCCCGAGGAAACACCTGAAACACCTGGATACTGCAAAAAAGATCTAAGCCGTTCTCCTGTGGACGCAAACAGCATTGGAAGTACCACCGGAACTGCACTGATGCCATCTTTGGATCTATAATATCAGACGTTTGAGCACCGTTGTTTTAAAGTATTGGATGTTTTTAAATTGTATTATTATGTTTTAAGCTACTATGTATATTGTGTTTTAGTTATGGCATGGTTGACCTTGCCCTTGTTAGCTGCCCCGAGCCCATTGGGGAGGGCGGGGTATAAATGCGGAAAATAAATAAATAAATAAATAAATATTGTTGTTAAGCGCTCAAGAAGTCGAGAAAGATTTAAAAAGCAAACACCCGCTCTCAGATCTTAACTAGGAATAAGGCTAGAAATAACAAAAACAAAAATAGGGCGAATTTTAAAAATTCAAATCCTTTCGATTAATGTAAACGGGTTAAATAGCCCCCCCCAAAAGAAGAAGAAATCTTCAAATTCTAAAACTACAGGCAGACATAATCTGTTTACAAGAAACCCCTATTAAAAAAGACGATCCAAAGTACTTAATAAATAAAAAAATTAGGTACTTCTTTTATAGCCTCAGATGAAAAAAAGAAAAGGGGGTGGGGTAATATATGCTAAGGATTATTTACATCCAGAACTAATCTATGCTTCAAAAGGATGGAAGAATGGTGGCCATTGTCTTAACTAGATAAGGAGTAGAATCTCTAATTATAAACATATATGTGCCAAACCAAAATCAAGGTAACTTCCTGAAAGAAATAAGAAAAGTGTTATCAATGAAAGACTGCAACAAAGTATGTATCATAGGCGATTATAATGCTGTTTTTGATAGGGAAATGGACAGTAAAAAGCCAAACAATATTAGAAGATCTGGAACAGCCTTAACGAAAACCTTCTTGCAAATTGCAGAGGAATATAGCCTGATAGACACTTGGAGAACCAGGAATACAAATAAGAAAGACTACATTCTACTCTGGAAGACACAATTCCTGGTCAAGAATAGACATGGCTTGGACATCACTAACTATGCTAACTGACTTAATAGAAGCTGAGATACTGCCTAATACATTCGTGGACCACAACCATTTATTGCTTACATTTAAAGATTTACAAAAGAAAAGTAGATGGAAAATGAATACAGGCTTACTTAAAGATCAAAAATTTATAAAGAAAACTAAAATAGAAATACAAGAATTTTTTAAAAGAAATATACAACCGGATATATAGATACATACAGTATGGGATACATTTAAGGCATATATTAGAGGATGGTTTATTAACCAAGGTGCGTGGAAAAAGAAACAAAAGAAGAAAGTATATGAACAATTAACTAAACAGATAAAACTGGAAGATAAAATTAAACTAAATCCTAATAATAAAGAAATAAAAACCAAAGTGAAGCTACTACAACGCAAGATGAACTTAATCCAAGATGGCGACTGATGCAGACGCCAGACGCTGAGCTCCTCATTTTAATTATGGTTTTTAACCTGCAAAATACTCCCTCCAGACCTTTTTGTTTCTTGCTTTGGCTATAATTCTTTGGCTATAATTCTTGCTTTGGCTATAATTCTTTGCCTGCCATCTGGATTTAATCTGGATAGCTTCAGACAGCTGTGGGTAGATAAGATATGGTTGAAAGTGGGTGGCGTGGCAGATGCCAGCCCGAATATTTTTGAGGAGAAATTAGGTGATTTGAATGAGTCTGATGGTTTAGATCTTGGCCTTCGGGATTATCGTGATATGGAGTTTGAGAGGTGGACGTCCCTAATCTGTCAGGGAAAAGGTATTCAGTTATTTAAGAATGACGGTGTTAGTAACGCGTGGTTAGTCGATAGAAGAGGATTTTCCTGTAGGCACTTTATAACTGCTCTCAAGATGAGGGCAAATGTCGTCCCCACTAGAGAATTTGGAACTAGAGGGGCCCAGGAAGGACCCAGGAATTGTAGGCATTGTGATGCAAAGATAGAGTCAATATCGCATATCTTGGGGCAATGCCCAAGTATGCAGAGAATGAGGATACATAGGCATAATAAGATCTGTATATTGTTGGCAGAAGAAGCAAAGTCCTTTGGGTGGAAGATCTATCATGAACCGCATGTGAGGAGTAGAGAAAATCTTCTTAGGAAGCCGGACCTGGTTTTAGTTAAAGATGGTAGGGCACTATTTTTATTTATTTATTTATTTATTTTGGGATTTATATCCCGCCCTACCCATACGGCCCAGGGCGGCAGACAAGCGGCAACGCCGGGAATAAAACATAGATTACATTAAAACCTCGATAAATACAAACTAAAATGGTGCTCTACAGTTCATTTTAAAAGCTCAAGATGGTCGATGTCCCTCACTGGCGGCCGATGGTATAAAAGCAGGAGCGCCAGGGTAGTGTTCCTCTTCTGGGCGACGTCTACCCCCGTCCAGAGCCAGGTAGATGGTAGATCAGCCACAGTGGTGGTATAGTGGCAGCGGCGGGGGCGCCTCACTCACACAA
>NW_015162103.1:54458-57359 GCF_001447785.1 Gekko japonicus
GGAACATACGGGAAGAGGCGGTCCCTCAGGTAGGCTGGACCCTGGCCATTCAGGGCTTTAAAGGTGAGAACCAGCACTTTGAAACGAATCCGGTATGCTATAGGCAGCCAGTGCAGCGCTTGCAGCACCGGCCGGATGTGGTCCCTCCTCGAGTTGTAGACGTGACCATACGTTATGAGTATCAACGGAATGGCCTAATACAGGCAGCAAAAGAGAAAATTCAATACTATGCTGAATTGGAAGATCAAATAAAACATCTGACAGGAGCAAGGGAGGTGGAGTTCTTTGGTTTCCCAGTAGGGGCCAGAGGGAAGTGGCCCATCCTGAACAACCGTTTGTTATGGAGACTGGGCATGCGCCCAGCAAGATTAACGTGGTTTGCGAAATTGGTCTCAAGACGGGCCTTTTTGTATTCTATTGACATGATTCACACCTTTGTCAATTCGGATTGGGAGGTGGGTGGGTGAGGTCAAGTTGGTTAGGGTGGTGGTGGGTTCCTTTTCTTTTCTTTTCACGTAGCTCTCAGGTTAGTTTATTTTCCCTTTTTCACTTGCACATTTTGACTTATTTTATTTTTATTTTTCACCTATGAATCTCGTAATGATTACTTGCCGATATCGTACATAACATCTAGTACGAAACAACACGGCCATGCGCGCACTATGATTGATGAAATAGGTCTTTAAATTAGTGGATGGGCCACTGACGCCTGACCAGCGTCAAAAAGCCGAAATCTGGACATCCTAGTCCTAATTTGAAATAGCAACAAACATTTACTTTAATTGCCTCAGTTATCTTCTCTGCCTTGGGAGTTAACGGAAGACCTGCAACGGATGATAACAAGGCCAGCTGAAACAACCGGAGCACAGCCAACATAGCTGGAAGGAGACAAAGGGTAGTTCCATTTGTTGCTTTGAGAATTTGGTCTCTCACTTGTCTTCGGGAGAATCTTATCATAACTTCCCCTGGTAGATGGCGGCGGAGCTCGGGTGCTCAAGCTCCTCCGCATTAAGGTGGAATTAAACCTCTACCAGCTCCAGTTTCAGGAGGATAAAGATAAAGAATTTTTGGTCTTTTACCCCTGCGAAGTATGCTGGGCAAGTCCTTGACTAGGACATTTTGCTGTACCGTGAGACATCTATCCCTTCCTTCCCTCCGATGCAGCCTACTTTTAAGAACTGCCCCGCGGGAGCTGTGACCTAGAGTACAAGTTTTTTGGCTGACAGACCGGCTGGTCGGCGGCGTGGGGCCAATTGGACTGGGGGAGTCATGGAGCGACGTGGTGTGTCTGGTGGCCGCCTTCCTTCTCACCCCTGAGGCCCCTCCAAGCTTGCTTGACCTCCTACCTGCCTTCCCCTGGAGTGGCCCGGGACCGCCGGTCCGAGACCACCGACCCGGGACCATTAATTCTAGCAGGAACCACCAAGGCTTACCGGGGGGTGCCGCGGTGCAGCACGGGGGCCTCTCGGCGCTGCTGGAGTGGTTCGCGGTGTGGCTGGAGAGTCCGTCAGTCGGTCGGTGGCTTGGGGAGCGGTGGCCTAGAACGGTGGCGTGGTTGGGAGTGGCAACGTGGAGGAGTCGGCAGAGAAGATCTAGCGGCACTGTAGTCGGCCAGGAGAGTGCGGTTGGCGGGAGTGCCGGCTCGGGAGTGTCGGCCTGGCTGGCGACTGAGCTGAGACGAGGTGGGCTCAGCCTGTGGGCCCATGCCGGACAGTCCTGTGTTTTCTGAAGGTTCCGAGAACAGCATGGCCCTCTAGTGGCCATTAAAGGGAACTTTGAGTCAGAGGGTTTGAAACCAGCAAAGCCCTCTGGGGATCAGCAAAGGGAGTTTGGTTGTGTTATAGGGTCACCAGTGAAGGATATATGGTAACAGTTAGGTGAATGTGAGAGGTGCGAGTGTGTTACTCTAGCTGCTTGGGTGTGTTGTTGGTTGGTTGTGTTGGTTGACTGTGAGTATCGGGAGTTGGGGTATTAGTAGGGTGTGTTGTTAGGCGTAATGTCTTGGATATAATCAGTTGACCTGACATGATTGAACTGTTTAATCTTTGAACAGCTGGTAACTGTAGTAGTAGGACTGGTGACGTGGTATTCTGTTGCCAAGTAGTGGTGGCAGTTTTTTTGCTGGTTCAGTGTCTTAGTGTTGGCGGTCTGAAGTTTACGGAGATGGCCAGTGTGATAGAACATGACTGAGCAGCAGATCCCGGTGCTCTTGGGGAGGGGGAAGTTTAGCGGTGGGTCTAGGCAGAGTAATAATGGAAGAATGCCGTTGTGTAACGCCAGGTCCATTAATAACGAAGTCACAACCCTACAGGATTTCGTGACTGAACATCAAGCGGACCTGGCGTGTGTGACTGAGACCTGGGTGAGGGACGGGGAGACCTTGGGTCTCACACAGTTAGCCCCCCCTGGGTTACTTGGTCCTTCACCAATCACGGAATAGGGGTGTAATGCAATTCAGACACCATTTTGTTTGCCTGTTTGGGTTACTTGACTAAACTTTCGTCAAGAGGCTTCTGGGCCTGTATAGGCCAGGAATGCTTGTAGGAGATGTGCTGCTTTAAATCTGAAGAGGCGCCTAGAAGTCTCTTCAGAGACAAGGGACACATTGATAAGGGGAGACATATGTCCTTCACTCCCTAGCTCTCCCAGCTGCGAACACTTAGCAGTGCCGGCCTTGGAGGCCATTAATTAATTAGCAACATTCCCAAGTGATTGCACCTGCGTTGGGGGGGAATCGGGCTATCTTCTGAATTTTGAGTTTCGATTCCCCAGAGCTCATAAACAAGTATTATGGGACATCTTGGTTACCTTGGATACTGGCAAGAGTGACATCATATTGCCCGGTCATGAATGGTTAACAGGCCTGAATCATTCATGACTCCTTTTGCTATAAGAACTCTG
>NW_015162103.1:57917-77165 GCF_001447785.1 Gekko japonicus
CTTAAGGAAAAAAAGACTAAAAATTTATAAAACGGGGGGGGGGGGGCTGTTCTCCCAGATGGAGCAGTAAGCTTTCCACTGTGTACTTCTTCATCTTGAATTCTTTTTCTTCTGGGACTCCATCACAGCTGTGAGGAGATATACCGGGCTGCAGTTTATCACAGTCACTTGCTGATCCATCATCTCTGTAGTAATAACAAACGTGTCCCCTATGAAATGTGCACAGGATCACATCTGGTTTTGCCTGTGTTATTTACGACAGCTCAGATGTTGACTCGGCATAACAGCAGAGGGAGGTAGATGTGCCACATGGAAAGTAATATATGGCAGGCTCTGTCAGTGGATATGCCTTTAAAAGCCATTTCTTTTGAATGATCACAGGTAGCCTGTCTATTTGAATCATGGCCATGAGAGTAACTGAGTTCTTTGCCATATACCACAAATCCAGTGACAACCTCAATAGTTACTTCAGAGTGTCAGGACTCTGTTCTTCACAAACAATATCCTTTGACTATTGCTATTACTCAGCATTCCCCCCCCCCTTTTGTTGATACCCAAGAAAAAAGATATTGTATATTTTCCACATATCTGTTTCTTCTGTTTGGGGATCATTCTTACAGGCTGCAAAACCCACCAGCATCTGCAAAAGAGCAGAGGAGAGTAGAAAAAGTAACTTTGAGATATACTGGGGGGGGGGGATCTGTCTTTTCTTTCAACACTGAAGTTTCAGCAAGGTTATCAGATGATAAAGGCAGGTAAATTGTTAAGGATCAGAGAATCCATGTGCTTGGCCAAATCAGAACTGGGACCTCGATTATTTTGTGTGTGTGTGTGTGTGTGCTGTTCCTGTGTTTTTAACAGAAGCGTACAATTTGTCAGGAGAGGTTTCTAATAGCATGGAGATAGGGGAAAACTTTGCTACTTGGTTTCTATATAATTGGGTCTGGCAATCATTAAAGACACAAGAGCAGGGCTCTTTTAAAAAGTTGCCAATCTCAGGTAGGAGTGTCATATTTTCTGGAGGAGGGGGAGGTTTGATGGCCCTTCCCACCATATGGGAAGAATACCATAGAAGGCAACAAATAATTCTGTTACAAATATCATCCACTGGATGCTTACAGATGTTTTGAGTGGGATCCAGTGCAGAATTACTTCTGTCTAAGTTCACTGGTTTCAAAAGGCCTAGGAGGGAGTAATGGGATTACATTGTTAGTTAAACATGTAGGCAAGTTGTTTACAGCCATGTCAGTCCAAAAGTAAAGGCCTCAAAGCCAAGAACACAATCCATGGAATTACCTTTCATTAGCTCAACCGAATGACACATAAGAGTGTACAACTTTTGAGCTGACCAGAATTCTGCATCAGGCCAGATTTGACAATATTAAAAAAAAAAAAAATGGAAAAGAGGACAAAAGCAGATTTGAAGACCTCGTCATGCCAGCATATGCCCACGAATTACTTAGTGCTGTAGCTATCATTTTATTGTGAGAGCCCATCAGGAGAATTTTTGTCCTCTTTTATGCACCTCCCTTTTGCCTTTTGTGCCGAACTTCTCTATGGCTGCAGGAGGGAGCCATCTCTGCAGGACATCTTGGGAGTGAAAGTGGATGTTTCATTCTTGTGAAGTGATACATTCTCAAACAAACACTCCCTCCAGGCATCTGGGACCTGTAACGAATGGAGTGCTAAACTCTCTGGACTGCCGTGAGTCTCAGCAAATACACGTGTTGGCAATCCATCATGCTCCAGCTACTAATTAACCTAACAGGGACAGATCCCACACACCTTACCCAGCTCGGTTTACCTTTGTTTTATAACAGCATCCCCAATGCAGTTACAAAAGGACACAGTGGCCACACAGGTTCACCTGAGCTGGTTGTTCTAAAAGAACTTGGCTGCCTTGTCTCTCTATGGCACTCCATGGTCTAGATCGGGGAGGGTTGTCTGCGGACTGGATGACCGGGGTTGGAGAATGTGAACAAATCAAACTTCAGTTCTGCTGATCAGACAATACAAGGGTGACAACCAATGTTCCCTTTAATTCCCCCCCCCCTACTGAGCAGAGCAGTTCACATTCTGAGCAGACTATAACTACTGTAATCTTAAAACAGGCAATGGGCAGTGCAAGACCCTGTGTGGCTCCAGTTTGCGGCTGAGTGGGGCTTCCTGTGTTAATGAGTGGTCACTCACACACACAGCTTAGAGGGAACACCTGTGACAACAGAGCAAAGTAGTATGACCGGAAGAATTATATGCTGCAGCTCTTGCTAGACTGTACCAGTTCAGACTGTAGGTCTGAATGCCATCTCTCTCTCCCCCTCCCCAATATATATTATTAAATCCTTTTATAAACATGTCTCCAAGAAGGCTAGGTTAGAATTCTTTCTTCTGCTGTACCATTTTTTTTTGAATTTGGGGAGGACTCTTATACAGGGAAGCTTGGGGTTTGGGGGTTGGCTTAGGGAAGAAAACTTATTTTAGTGGTACAAATAAGCATCCTGTTAAGGGCCCATCATTCCTGACTGGCATGTGTCAGTTCTGCGGTAAGGTGGTCTGTGAGAGAAAAGATCAGCTTCAAACCTGCTGAGGTAACCTGTTCAGAGAAAGGAGAATCAAATCATCTCTCAGAGGCTATTCATTTGAGAGACAGCTTTACTTTATATATCTAAGTTATCCAGACATCATGTTTACTTTAGTACATGATTATTTTCTGTTAAATCACCCTCTCTGTTCATCTCCATCTGTGTCTATTCTGTCAAGACAAAAATCTAAGAAGCAGTGGTCTCTATTTACCTCGTATAAAAGTACAGCCTTAGTCTAGCCAGTGTCCAAATAAGAGATCTTTAGGGAGCATGTAGTTTACACTACCAATCTTTAATTTAATTTAATTTTTAATTTTAAAAATGTGTCTTCCTTTTATTTGATTGTACATGGCCAGGGCCCGACATACCTGAGGACCGCCTTTCCCCATACAGGCCCCAAAGAGCACTTCGGTCGGGGTCACAGCACCGTTTAGTGACCCCGGGCCCAAAAGAGGCCAGGCTAGCTACCACAAGGGCCAGGTCCTTTTCAGTGGTGGCCCCTATCTGGTGGAATGAGCTCCCGGAGGAGATCAGGGCTCTGCGGGACCTTTTACAGTTCCGCAGAGCCTATAAGACGGAGCTCTTCCGCCAGGCTTTTGAATAGGGGCCGCCGCCACCACTACCACCACCGTATATCTGTGGAGCAGGACCGCCGGGGATGGGCCTTTGGGGAGTGGGAACATCATGGCTCATGCCGTCTCCCTGGTGAGTTGGATCCTATCATCGGACCTCCTCATGACATGTAAGGGAGAATGTGTAATCTAGTCCTTCGTGTATCTGTGAGGTATTATATTTTTCGCTTGTTGTTTTACTGTACTTGTTTTTATAGCACCTTGGTGCCTTGTAAGCCGCCTGAGCCCGCAATGCAGGGAGGGCGGGATAGAAATAAAATGAAATAAATAAATAAATATCTTTATTAAATGTGGACTACAAGATATTCGCAAGTATCTTAGCAGCCAGATTTTAAAAAGTGTTTGTCCAAATTATCTACCAGGACCAGACAGGCTTCCTTCCAAAAAGACATATGAAAAATAATATTAGGATTATTATTAATGTTATAGAATATTATGAGGTGCATCCAGAAAAACAATTTGCATTAATGTTTTTAGATGCCGAAAAAGCCTTTGATAATTTATCCTGGGAATTTCTCCTTCAAAAATTGGCTATTTGGGATTGTGGAGTAAACTTTCAGTGTGGTTAGAGCAATTTATAAAGAACAGCATGCACAGGTTATTATAAATGGAGACATAACCCAAAATATAGAGATTCAGAAGGGTACGAGACAGGGATGCCCTCTTTCACCATTATTATTTATATTCACACTGGAAACCCTGAATGAAGTGGTGAGAGAGAGTGAAGAGATACAAGGTCTTAAGTTGAAAGGAGAAGAGTTCAAACTGTTAGCATTTGCAGATGATCTTGTATTTATAATGGAGAACCCCAAAAACTCCATAACCCACCTACTTGACTTAATTCAAGAATATGGTTTAGTTGCTGGTCTTAAAATTAATCTGAAGAAGACTAAATTATTAACTAAAAACTGTTGCTCAGACACAAGAGATGAAATTCAAAAACTTTCTTCCATGGAGATAGCCAAAAAAGTAAGATACTTAGAAGTTATTCTATCAAATAGAAATAGCAACTTAATGCAAAAGAATTATGATAAATTATTACTGGAAATTAAAAAGGATCTAAACAAATGGAAAAATCTACAACTTAGTCTTATGGGAAAAATAGCCACAGTAAAAATGAACATTCTGCCAAGATTTCTATTTCTAGCCCAAAATCTACTACAGCACAAGATAAACTTAATCTTGACTCAAGAAATAGCTAAAAATATAGAACATACCAAATTATATTATTTTGAAAATGCCAGTAAAACTATGCGATGGCTAGTTTACCGGATTAGAAAAGACAGAAAAAGGCAATTACAGCTCTAAAAAACAAAAAAAATGAGGAAAAATATAAACTTCACGATTTGAAAAACATTGTCAAATTTTCATTCTCATATAATAAGAGGAGCACTAATTAAAATTTGGAACAGTATAAAAGAGAGATACTACACAAAAATTCCAAAATGGGTTTCCCCACTAGAGTTGTTTATTAAACCCTCTCTATTTACAAATAACAGAGAAAGTTATGAAGTATTATTAGGTAAAAATAACAAATTAAAGACAGAGGAGAATCTTATGCTGCAACATAATATCCAACTATCTTAGTGGCAAAATTTACAACTAAAATCAAGATACAGTAAAGACGCAATAAAAGGTTTTGAAAACAACAAAAATGATCTGGATAAGATTTGGCTCCCTTCACATGAAAAACTGATTCAGAAACTATATAATTTTTTTATTAGAGGACTACATGTTAGACAAAGTAGTCAAACCCTCTATGATTTCTTGGATGAGGGATATAGGATATAGGACATAGAAATAGATTCGTGGGCTAAAACTTGGAAAACAATTAAACTTATGAGGGCAGTATCTTATAGATACTTAAGATGTTTTACAGATGGTATTGGCCATGTGAATAAGTGTTGGAAATGTAAAGTTAATGGGGGTACGTTTTTCCATATGTGGTGGCAGTGTGTCAAAATACAAAAATTCTGGCAAAAGGTTCAGAAAATAATCTTGGAAATTGTCAGTGTGAATTTAAGATTAGACCCAGAATCCTATTTACTTAATATAATTCCAGTAGACATAAAGTTTCATGATAGCTACTTAATAATACTGATATTAACATCTGCTAGAATTTTACTAGCAAAATATTGGAAATCAGAAAAGACTCCCAGTAGGGAAGAATGATAGAATACTGAATTTAGCTGAAATTGATAAACTGAGTATGTTAATACAAGGCAAGGATGAGGAAATGTTTTTGGAAAGATGGTCGAGAGTATATAAATGGATAAACTGTGAAGTAGAACAATAGACTCGCATTGTATGGATTTTATGTAGATCAACAATGATGTATTTGTTACCAAAGAAATGGCAATATCCAGAAACCAATGGGAGAACATTTCAGTCTACCAGGACATCCCATCAAGGACTTAAAGGTCAGCATAGTTCAACAGAAAGATTTCAAAACCAAAATCCAACAGGAAGCTGCTGGATAAGAATTTATATGTAAATTTGACTCAGTTAAATTTAACTTGGGTTGAATAGAGACTTTGGATGGTTATCTCATTACCAGAAGTTACTGCCTTTCAGGTATTCCATTTAGATTCTTCCATAGAAGGAAGGGGTCACACCGACAGCCTGAATTGCATATTCTACCTTTTTCATGACTTTTGCAACTGCTTTGCATTTACATGGCACTTTTTGCATCCTCTCACCGTACCACCTATATATCTCTGGCCAGTTTCTTCACACCCTCCATGCATCTGATGAAGAGAGCTGTGTTTCTCGAAAGCTTATGCTACAAATAATGTTTGTTAGCTTTAAAGGTGCTACTGGGCTTTTTACTATTTTGGGGAAATACTAAAGGTCACTACACTTTATCAGGAAATACAAAGCTAGTACTATCAGCCTTTTCAACAACTGCTGAAGCACAGTTTGAACTTTGTAACGCAGATGGGATATGCGGAATTTTCATGTGCGCCACAACACGCATTCTGTGATGCTTGTTAATCAGCAAGGATGCTTGTGAATCAGCAAGAAACGTCCTTTAGTGAAAGTCTAGCAGGTCAGTATATCACAAAAGTTACACTGTGTGAAGAAGGGAGCGATGGCGCAGGTAGTAAAACGCCTGCAGTAACATCAAGCGAACAGCCGTTACGGCTGTTCGAGACCCACCGCAACCGGGGTGAGCTCCTGGCCCTAGTCCTAGCTTCTGCTCACCCAGCGGTTCGAAAGCATGTAAATAAAGCAAGTAGATAAATGGGTACCTGCCAGAGGGTAGGGGGCACCCTCCTCCGTGTGAGGATGTGGTGGGAACATCAGTGGTGGCAGTAGCGGCGGAACAATGGTGCGGTGCGATGATCCCTGGTGGCCAGAGAAGAAACAGCGTGTGGCGAGACCGACAGTGAAGGCGGAAGTAGAGTCACGGAGGAGCGCGGTAACGTAGAGGTGCAGGCGCAGCGGAGCAGAATATGGACATAGCCGAGCCGGGACTGATACGGGCCGCGCGCCAGGAAAAAACGCCAAGACCTGCCCTGGACACCAAGAATGGGATGCTGACCCCAATAGACCGCCTGGAGAAGCCGGAGCCAAAAGAATAGCTAACCCGCAACTTGGGTGCCGGTAGGCAGCCCCACCCCCTGTACTATGTGTGGCCTTAGGTAAGGGAATTAAATTGCACTTGTAACCTCTCTGTAAACTGCTCTGAGACCTTCGGGTCAGAGCGGTATATAAACCGAATGTAATAAATAATAATAATAAATAAATAAAAATGGCTTTTTTGTTTCAGTGGTTGTATGAAATCTTTGGTTTAGGCTGCAGCAGGGGCCTGCAGGAACTTTCCCTGGAGACAGAGATCGCAAAGAGCTAACCTGTAACTTGGGTGCCGGTAGGCAGCCCCACCTCCTGTACTATGTGTGGCCTTAGGTAAGGGAATTAAATTGCACTTGCAACCTCCCTGTAAACTGCTCTGAGACCTTCGGGTCAGAGCGGTATATAAACCGAATGTAATAAATAATAATAATAAATAAATAAAAATGGCTTTTTTGTTTCAGTGGTTGTATGAAATCTTTGGTTTAGGCTGCAGCAGGGGCCTGCAGGAACTTTCCCTGGAGACAGAGATCGCAAAGAGGCACATTGTGACCTTGTGAGATTGCTTTCAGCTGGGGCTGAAACAGAGTTCTTTACTGCCCCTGCTACCATCCCAATTAAGCATATTCCAAGCAATTGACCTAGCAGCACCACCTGTGCGTGGGGGTAAACGGCCCTTAAGCTGCAGAATACGTTTCGTTTCTCCCCTGCTCCTAGTATTATGGGATGTCAAACTGCCAAGTAACATAGGGGGACTGACATCGTTTTCGTGGCCTTGCATGGGGTTAAAGGCCTAAAACTACTGAGAGACCTTTTTCTACAAAAAAACCCCTCATTCAGTTGAATGGTGGTGCCTGGTGGCTATTGACATGGCGTCTGCCGATAGTCTCAGTAGCAGCCCAGCAAATGGCATTCCATTTTGAACTTTGCCTAGATGGGCTGATTGTGTGAACATCGTGTTATGCTGGATTACTGCCTCTACAAACCTGGAAAGGTAACTGAAACTGTGTTTTATGTGTCTAGCTATGCTGGATATGCTTAGCCATTTGTTATTTTATCCTTCACAGTCTAGTCTTGTTTTAAATATTTTTGCACCTTAATAAAACAATTATATTTTATTCTGTCGTGGTTTTTGTGCTCAATAAACCTCAAAAGGCTGAATCCAATTGACCACTACCATAGTAATTGTTTTGCCTTCTGAAACTCAGTCTGCGGTCCACTCTGCAGGACTGACTTTTCTTTGTTAATTCCCTGAGAACTTGGGAGATTTGGTCTTTTGCTCCAGGGATGTTGGGAATGACTGAAAAGACCTGGTGGCAGTCTACCGAGGCTTGAGTGAGTGTTAGATTCTCGTAAGTATTATTACATTGGCCTATTACATTGGCCTCCCATACTCCACCCAGCACTATCCATTTTGTGCTGTTATCAGTGGTTCTGCCCATCGGCCCAGGATTTGGTTCTTAGTGTGCATTCAGACAGAAGTCCTTTTAGGAAGTTAAAGATTTACTAGCAAAAAAAATTACTGGGATTCACGAAATTTTACCAAAATTTTTTAAAATGTTCTGTATCCTTTGTTCCAGAAATATTTTTGTTAACTATCTTACCTGAAAAACTGTAAAAACAAAAATGACTCTCATTTTATACTGTATTTGACTACAGCTGCTGGAATACCTTATGCGAAATATTGGAGAAGAATAGAAACACCTTCGAGAGAAGAAATTTTAAGCAAAATGTTGGAAACAGCAGATATGTACAGACTAACTTTAATTTTGAAAGGACAACCAGAAACCACATTTGAAAATACATGGTCAAGGTTTTATAAGTGGTTTGAAGGCTACACGAAGTAAACAATACAGACATTCAAAACTTGTTACGGATATATAAAGTACAAATCTGATATATTTGCAAATGATATTCATAATGATATAAGGTGAAATATATAAATGTATGATAAATTAGGCATGAGTTTGTCAAAGGAGGAATTGTAAGGATAATTTCCCCTCTTGAATGTTCGTTACATCTTTAAAATAAAAAAGAAATTAAAAAAAGGAAGTTAAAGATTTACTGATCTCCACCTGGTTTATTGTAGGTTTCTTACATTTTATAATAATGTTTTAACTGTTAAATTATTGTTTAATTGTGTTGTGTTAACGAAGCCGCAAGCGGCGACTCATGCGGAAAGCACAAGCGGAGGCAGCAAAGCCACCCAAAGTCACAGAAAGACTGCCGACCCAGGCAACACGCGGCATCCCGACAGGGGCGCGGGCACTGCCGCGGAAACTGCCTCCGAAAGACTCCAAGGGGAGCCCCGACCGTGCACGTGGGTGGCTGTGGCGACGACGGCCGGTGCCACCACGGCGGCCGAGCTCTCCCCACAGACTCTGCGACGCCTGAAAGACGGCCGGGCCCTGCGCCAGCAAGGAAAAGATATGGTGGTGGATGATGAGATGCTCAGCACCTATTTCCGCGCCATGCGAGGCAAAGGGGACTCTGGCAGCCACAATGCACTGTCCACCACGCACGCAGCCAACGCAGCCAGTGGCAATACCTCGGGACACCGATTCATGGTCTGGATGCGCTACCGAGGCCATCGGCCCGAACTCCAATCTACAGCACAAGTATATTGTCGATCGCCTCCTAGTGGACGAGCTGGGCCTCTCAGCCAACCAGATCCGCACCGTCAGCCTGCCACCCAGAATTCCAGAAGCAGACGTCATCCTGCGGACGGAATTAGCATACCACCACTTTTGGCACGTCGCCTGAGCAGATCTGGAAAACAACTGGCACAGCACACTGACCAATTTCCAACTCTAGCCACTCTTCCACAGTGACATGCGCACCGTAACAATCTATGTGCGCTCCGGAGAGGTGCCCGCAGAGGACCTCGCATATCGTCTCACGCAAGAAGGACACGTCCTGCACGGCCCACAAGAGTGCCTGGATGAACATGGTATCGGGACCTGCGAGTTCCGCGCTGTTGTCGGCTTTGAGCGGGAAGACAGCGGCCACCTCCGTCACTTGCCCAGATACTTTTTCATGGGCGCTGAGCACGCCACACTGCGCTACTCTGGCCAGCCGCCTGCATGTTACACCTGCGGCTCATATCAACATCTACGCCGAGACTGTCTGAGCGCCCTGTGTAGCTGAAGCAACGGTGACCACAGCAGGAAGAGACGGCGGGCAACACGGCAAAGGCGGCGGTGGTGGCAGGGGTGACGGGTGTGATGGGAGCCCTGACCAGGTGGCAACTAACAGCAAGACCGGCACGAAAGGGGAAGCCCTCAGGAAAGAGGTGGCAACCGGCGCCGGGGACAGCGGGAACACAGACCACGAAAGCACGAGAGGAGCAACAGAAGACGGCAGCCAAGGACCCAACAGCCATGGCCACGGGCAAACCGGCCAAATGGCCGCATGAGAAGGCGACAGGAACACTTCCAAAGACACAGCTCCCAAAGGGGGCGGCTTGGGAACGAGCCAGCAAAGCGCCGGTGGCAACGGCGGGGCAGACACAAAAGGCACCCCGCCACCTGAGAAGGGGCCCCCAGACAAGGAGGAGGCGATGATGGAGAGGACGCAGAAGAGGATGACAATAACGAGGAGGAGGGCAAGGAGCAGAAGGAGGAGCGGGAGGACAAGGCAGAAGAGGCAGACGACGAGAGGGCACACAGAATGCGTTGGTGCAAATTCCTGCGGAAACCCGGCTTCCAGCCCGCTGCCGACCTATTCTGGAGGAGCACTGAGCCCGACAGCGGCAGGATAAAACCAGGTGCCACCCGAACAACGGCCGCGACCGTGGATCCCCCCTGGCGCACCACCTTGCACTTCTGGGTCTTTCTTGCCTCACGCATCCACGCACCCATCTACCCATGAGGACAAGTCAAATTGCCCACCCTAACCCTAAGAAATAAAGAAATAATCCCTTGCTGCACAGCAAGTGGCCAAGAGTGTTGGTGGAAAGATGATGAAGAAGAAGAAGAAGAAAGAAGAGTTGGATTTATACCCCATCCTTCACATAGTGTCCCAGAGCAGCTTGCAAACTCCTTCCCTTCCTCTCCCCACAACAGACACCCTGTGAGGTAGACGTGGCCGAGAGAGCTCTGAGAGAACTGTGACTGACACAAAGTCACCCAGCTGGCCGCATATGGAGGAGGGACTGGGACCGCAGAACGCCCCAAATCATCTCCCTGCGCGTCCTGAGGTGGACCATCTTCCTGGCGGCCTACGATTACCTCATCGAGCACCGTCCTGGGAAAGCCATGGGCCACGCGGACGCCCTGAGCCGCCTCCCTCTGCCAGACATCGTGGAAGACCCGGCTCCCGTTCTCCCTGATGCTCCCCTCCAGGCGGCAGACATCGCCCGGCGCTCCGCCCGGGACCCCATTATATCCCGGGTGCTGAGCTGGGTGGTGAGGGGATGGCCTTCGAGGGTAGAAGGGCCAGAGTTTGCTGCTTTCAAGGGCTGCAGAGACGAACTGTCGGCACACAAGGGCTGCCTACTGTGGGGAGACCTGATTTGCTGTCTATCGTGAGGCCATGCGCTCGGGCAGACCTTCGGGTCTAAAGACAATGGACTGGTTGGATCCTAATGCGGACAAATGGGCTCATGCGGATCCTGAAATATACCTATGGGGACCAGGGAGTGTAGATAGAACGTATCACGGGAAATGGGGGTGCGGTTGGTGTCTGAGTTAGCATGGATATAAGCCAGTTTCGGACCGGCTATTTTGTCTTTCTCTTGTTCCTGCTAATCAATAAAGTATGAGCTCATCACTATGCCAGTTGTCGAAACTCAGTATTTTTCACTGTCCTAACACTCTGGGGGGTTCGGATAACTCTCCATCACATGCAGATTGTGCACTGCAGAAGAGCCCCTTTTGAGGGTGGGCCTGTCACCTGTGTCAGAGGTACACATCCTACAGTGATCTTGGCCAGGCTTTCAGTTGTATCCATGCCAGAGAAGAGCGCCACAACTGTTCAAGTCATTACACTACCTTCTACTCTATCAGGGTCAGGACTGGATTATTAGTTAGTTGTGATTACCGATATGCTGATACAGCCGTACAAATATAAATATGCCTTTTCAATGCCCCCCTCCAATCTTTGCAACAACCTCCATGCTGTGACCTGCTTGGAGCCAAATTTGCCATCTTTTCAGTGCCAGGTTAAGACAGCCCACTTTGCTGGAGCCTTTGAAGACCTCCTTGGTTAGGCAGGAGGCCGTTACGATTAGCCGGGTGTTTCTCTTTCACTTTGGGTCAGACCTTTTGGGGACAGGTCTATTGTTCTCTAATGTTTTTACATTATCTTATATTAAAGTTTGATATTTATATCTATTTTATTGTTTATACTTGCTGTAAGGTGCTGCACTCCATATGAGCCGCTTCGGCAGGAGGGCGGGGTAGAAATTTAATAAATGAATAAATAATAAATATAAATAAATGCCAGCAAATTTGGAAAAACGCAACAGTGGCCACAGGATTGGGAAAGGTCAGTATACATTCCAGTCCAAAAGAAGGGCAATGCCAAGGAATGTTCAAGCTATCGCACAATTGCACTCATATCACACGCTAGCAAGGTCATGCTCAAGATCCTACAAGCTAGGCTTCAACAGTACGTGGATAGAGAACAGCTAGAAGTACAAGCTGGGTTTCGAAGAGGTAGAGGAACTAGAGATCAAATTGCCAACATTCGCTGGATTATGGAGAAAGCAAGGGAGTACCAGAAAAACATCTACTTCTGCTTCATTGACTATGCTAAAGCCTTTGATTGTGTGGGTCACAACAAACTGTGGCAAGTCCTTAAAGAGATGGGAGTACCAGACCACCTCACATGTCTCTTGAGAAACCTGTATAAGGGTTAGGAAGTGACAGTTAGAACCGGATATGGAACAACTGATTGGTTTAGAATAGGAAAAGGAGTATGACAAGGATGCATATTGTCATCCAGCATCGGTGCTGAGGGAAATACAGACTGGGAACATTTGAACATAAACTGCAGAAGCTGGGTCGAGGAATTACAACCGTTTAAGGAATAACTGAAAGAATTCAAGCATAAAAAATTCCTAAGGACGGGCTACGAAGACGACACCAACAGGTTTTATCCCTGGTTATTCAAATGCCAAAAAGCTCTTACAATACCAGGTCTCAACTGCAGACTCATCAAACACCTGAGAAGAAGAGCAGAATTCTACAACTGCAGGGACTAATGTAAGTACAAATATGAGCCACAATAGGTTGGTAACTTGGGGCGAGGGCACAGGGCCACGAGCCACCAGGGGCATTTAACCCAGCAAAAAACATGGCCAAGCGAGGCCAGCGAGACAACATGGCTATATCAGAAAGACTTGATTTTTAGCTGGGGAATGAAACCTCGAAAGTACCAGCAATGCTTTTCGCCCTGAACAGAGCCCATATGTGCAATCAGCCAAGAGCAAACACCAGTTTGCCGTGGAAGTCCATTGTCCTTCTGCACGACAGAGAGCAGACCAGCAGATACTGCACTGATCCCGGCATTCTTTCCCCCCAGGAATCATACTTGTAATGTACTCCGCCATGACCACGTGCACGGCCATTGGGCCATGCGGTTTTGGTGGTGGGTTTTCTGGGCATAAATACCGGCCTGCGAGCCGCAGTCTCTTGTCTTGTTCCTGACTGTTATTGGAAATTTGGAGTGACCACGGCCGGCAGCTACAGAGTGATTGAGGTCAACGCAGGAAACCCCGTTTTCCTCATCTCAAGGCTCCCGGAGAGTTGTTTGGATGGGGAAGAACCATCCTGGATTCTTCAAGAAGTATGCGGTCGCTGAGGTACATTATACAGGTGAGATAAGGCTCCAAAGAACCATTCGATCCTTTTTACTCTGCAACAAGTGGACACAGGCAGCTACAGTAAATTGTCCGATGAATTTGTAGACCTTGCAGGAAACGAGAGAGCATGCCAAACAAGCACTGACGGTACATACCTGCTGTCGAACCAGCCTATTTTGAAAGTTTACTGTAGTGTACAGTTTACTGTAAACAACACAACCCGGCACCCAGACACCGCTGAATGCCCTGTGATTAAAACTATGATGATTATGTTGAAATTACTATGTTGATTGTGTTGAAATTGTATAAGAATTGTGGTAAGTGTTAGAACTGGAAGTACCTTAGTATTAATGATAATAATTTATTGTTATGAATGGCTATGAAAAATATATACGTGTATTAATACTTTGTATTGTTGCAGATTTGTAAATTGATAACTATACACCATTTAAGAAAAATTCTGGCAACGGATTGTGGTATAAAAACAAATTTATTTTATTATTATTATTATGTAACATTATTAGTTTTGGGGTCCAATTTATTAATTTAAAATGTATAATGCTTTACTTTATAGCCAAGAATACTTACTTCTGAGGAAATTGATTTTGTGAAATGAAGAAAAGGAAGCCTTCGTTAATTGTAATCTAGTATTATGTATGGCTGATTTGTAAATTTATGTTTTCTATGAATATACTACACAGCTTTATTAGCTATAGCGTTTCCCTGGCCTTTTTTCCTTTTGGAGTACTATTATATTAGCTGGGAGGTCTCTTTCTTGTAATTTGTATTGTTTGACTATTGCGCTTCCAACCAATCAGTTTATGTTTTCCCATCAGGAACGGGATAGAATTTTGGCCAATGCCTCTAAATTTACTAGTAATTTTTCTCGGTCAGATAATGTGGACTGGACCCAGTTTGTATTTCTAATCAAGAAACAGGTGAAAATGATTATGCATGCTTCATCACTTATCGACTATTGTGTTTCTAATATGATACCCAGAGGACTCCGAATGCAGAAAGTTCCTGCTATGTTTTAAGGCCGTGAAGAATTCTTGAATAAATGGACCGCTATCAGGGGTCATTTCGTAGAAAAAGAGCTAGGGGAACTCATTAGCATAACTCATTAGCATATGCCACACCCCCTGACATCAGGGGCCCGGCGGTGGACCTGCAAGGCCAGCGGGAGTGCAAGGAAGCCCCGCCAAGGTCCTCCCTGGCCCCAGGCAGGCAGGGGTGGGGAGAGGTGGGGAGAAAGCAATTTACCCTCCCTCTTCTCCTGCCTCCTCCTGGCTGAACAAGGGCTGGAAGCGGGGCGGCCGGAAGCAGGGGGCAGGGCTTCGTCATGTGCCCCGCCCCCCTGCACCTCACCCGGGGGAACTGCGATCCCCCGCGTTCCCCCCCGAAATGACCTCTGACCGCTATATTAAATAAATGTTCATACGATCTTATGCTGCTCATAATAGTGTCAGCATATACAGACTGCTGTCAAGATCACAGCAAGTCATGTGGACAGGATGTTTAGATCAGGACAATCTTGTTGTCCTGGACAACAGCTGAATGATCACGTGTTTTAGGATTGCATCATTTCTTTAGGAGTCACTGTGACTCAGGACTGTATCCTGATTGGACTAAATTTGTATAGTCACCAGTTCTTGGTGACTGCCTGCTTATATGGTTACAGCTGTTCTGCGTAGCACTTTGATGGTTGGAGTCCTGAATTGCTACAAACTGTATATAGTCTCTGTAAATGAATTCTATATACTCTGTAAAACAACAGAGTGCTCTGCTACTTTTTCGGCTTCAAACACCGTCAAATAGATCAAGCAGTTCAGGAGTCAGAGAAACTAGATGTGGATCGTAAGGACATGCAGAATAAGTTACAAGCCACTTTTTGGCTCTGGATGATTTCAGTACTCATCTTAAAACGTTAGAAGAGGAGCTTAAAACTTTTGACAATAAAATTAGGGAGAATAAAATTTAAAAATTTGAAAGGGCTAATAGGGATTACATCCAGAATAGAGTGTATAAGTGGGGGTCCCCAGCCGAGAATGATACTAAAAAAGTCTCTTGGGCAGACTCTAAACATCTTGTGTCTGATATAGAGACCACAGAAGGTGAAGACTCAACTAATACTTCAGGTGATGAGGGTCCTTCCCAGAGACCTATTTTATAGAGACAAACCAAATATGAAGCAAAACAGAATTTTTTACAGCAACTGCCCCACAAACGCAGAGGGAAGAAACCCTAGTAATAAATTTGTCATCACGGAGCCTTACTTCTGAGGAGTCTCGCATTTTAAATTTTGGATTGAGCTTTGTACCCACTCCCTATTATAATAGCTTCCAAGCACAGATAGACTTATTTAAACTGACACGTACTCTTAAGCTTAGAGATTTTTTTGGTGCTAAAGAAAATCAGGAAGAAATTAAGAACCCGTTTAGACCTAGGTCACAATTTATACCTTATTGTTATGATTCAGCCATTAATGTATTTGAAAAACTGGTGTTAAAGGACTTGGAAAATTTGGAGAGATCTACTCGAAAAATTAAATATAATTTGTTTGCACAAGAACATAAAATCTTACTTAATTTGTCTAAGGATTCCAATATTATTATAATCCTGGCTGGCAATGGGGCCAGGATTGGAATCCCCCCTCCGTCATTGGTGTTGTGTAACGCCAGGTCCAATAACAAAGTCACAACCCTACGGGATTTTGTGACTGAACATCAGGCGGACCTGGCGTGTGTGACCGAGACCTGGGTGAGGGATGGGGAGAACTTGGTTCTCACCCAGTTAGCCCCCCGGGTTATTCGGTCCTTCACCAATCATGGAATAGGGGGGGCTATTCTCATTCGGGAGGTTTACTCCTTCAGGGCACTCCCTGCTGTAGAGATCGCGGGCTTGGAATGTGTCGGCGTGCTGTTGGGGGATGAGGAGAATTTGGCGATTTGGCTGGTGTACCAACCGCCTAATGCACTGGCCAATAGTCTGCCATCCCTGCTGGAGGCCGTATCAGGCTGGGTATTGGACCACCCTCGACTGATTGTCTTGAGTGATTTCAACGTCCATGCTGAGGACACAGCCTCCAGCCGGGCTAC
The DNA here is from genome assembly GCF_001447785.1 of Gekko japonicus. Taxonomy (NCBI): domain Eukaryota; kingdom Metazoa; phylum Chordata; class Lepidosauria; order Squamata; family Gekkonidae; genus Gekko; species Gekko japonicus. Next base: position 74,608 of record NW_015162103.1, read on the forward strand.
AGACCTGGTGTCGTCCATGGTGGCACTGGGACACTCGTAGTTTGTATCGGCCCCCATGCATCAGGCTGGTCACATGCTCGATTTGATCTTTGCAGCGGGAGTGGAGGTGGACTGGATCACTGCAGAGGCAGTGCCATGGTTGGACCACCTGGCCCTGAAGGCCCATCTGAGCACTCCACCTCAACCCTGTATGGGCGGTGAGCTGATTTTCGCTCGCCCGCGAAGCCAAATGGACCTGGTGCGGTTCCAGATGGCTCTGCGGGATCCGAGGCCCCCTGGCGGCTCGTTGGATGAGCTACTGGAGTACTGTCATGTCTGACTCTCCACGGCCATCGACGAGATCACTCCCAGGCGTCCTCTCTGCACTCGTGTTAGGCGCGCACCCTGGTATACCCAGGAGTTGCGGCAGCTGGAACAAGAACTGAGACAACTAGAGAGACGGTGGCGCCGCGCTCGCGATGAGGCGACAAGAGCATCTTATAGGACATTTATGAGATCCTATGAGATGGCAGTTAAGGCTGCTAAGAAGGATTTCTATGCGGCCGAGATTGCATCTGCGAGCTCACGCCCGGCCCAATTATTTAGTACAATTCAGAGTTCATCAGATCTGCCCCAGGTCAGACGAAACATTAGGAAATTGGATATCGGCTGTGAGGCTTTTGCGAGCTTTTTCACAAATAAAGTCTTGGCACTTCGCTGCAACCTCCCCACCACAATTGAGACAGTGAGCGAACTCAAGGCCCCTTGCGCGTCCTCAAAACCGGGTTTAGAGTGTTTCAGTCTGGACGAAGTTGACAGATTGCTCGTATCTGTACACCCAACCACATGTGACCTTGATCCGTGCCCCTCCTGGCATTATCTACCTAAGTCTTAGATCCTTTCCAGTCCAGTTTTCGCCCTGGTCATGGGACTGAGATGGCCTTCGTTACCCTGACTGACGATCTCCGAAGGCATTTGGATCGAGAAGGTGTGGCGGCACTGCTGTTGTTAGATCTGTCGGCCGCGTTCAATACGGTCGACCATCAGCTGCTGACCCATCGCCTCGCCGACGTGGGGATTCAGGGGCTTGCCCTTCAATGGTTTGCCTCTTTCCTACAAGGTCGGGGACAAAGGGTGGCTGTCGGGGACCGGCGATCCCATAGGTATCCCCTTCATTGTGGGGTACCTCAGGGAGTGGTGCTGTCCCCGATGCTATTTAACATCTATATGCGCCCCCTTGCCCAAATTGCCCGGAGTTATGGGCTTGGGTGCCATCAATATGCAGATGACACCCAGCTCTATCTGATGCTGGGTGGCCGGTTGGGCTTGAGTCCCGATGACCTTCATCAGGCGTTAGAGGCTGTGGCTGGTTGGCTCCGGCTGAGCCAATTGAAACCAAACCCGGTGAAGACGGAGGTCCTGGGCCTGAGTCGGATCGGTACGGGGTTGGCGCTCCCTCTCCTGACCTTCGACGGGGCACCTCTGGTACCAGCGTCTAGGGTTAGGAGTTTGGGGGTGCTCCTGGACTCCTCATTAACAATGGAGGCCCAAGTGGCAGCCACTGTCAAGTCAGCCTTTTACCATCTTCGGCTGGCACGGCAGTTGGTCCCCTACCTTGAACGCGATGACCTGGCCACAATGATCCATGCAATGGTCACCTCGAGGTTAGACTACTGCAATGCTCTCTACATGGGGCTGCCTTTGTCGCAAATCTGGAAGCTGCAGCTGGTGCAGAATGCAGAATGCTGCAGCCAGGCTGCTGATGTGTCTCTCTAGGAGGGACCACATTCGGCCTGTGCTGAAAGCGCTGCACTGGCTGCCGATAGTGTACCGGATCTGCTTCAAAGTGCTGGTTCTTACCTATAAAGCCCTATATGGCTATTTTTGGGCACGGGAGGGGCTCCGGCACATCCTGGACCCTGGTGAGCAGGCGCTCCACCACTCTCAACGTGAAGGCCTGTGCTGGTCCACACCGGTCGGCGCGCCGCCGCATCATCCAACTTAGCAATATGAACTCTTGTCCCTGCTCGACCTGCTGCCATAGCCGGTCACCACTCGGGGATTGGAGCTCATCCTCTGTGTAGATGGGCACCCCGATGCACGAAGCGAGGAGGCCCTGTCTCTAGTGAGAGAAGACTCAGCTGACAATTTGTATTAAAAAAACCAGTACATATTTTTTTGTTTTTCCACTGTCACTTATGAATCCCATGTGTGTATGTCTGTGTGACTGAAAGTATAAGAGTGTGTGCAGCTTTTGGGGGGGGAACTGGTGGAATTTTTTTTGCCCAAACCATATCGGGGTGCTCTCCCAAGAGACTGGAGAACTCTTGGGCCCCTTTCCCCCGACAGAGAGGTTCATAACTCTCTGGGGATTTAACGCTTGAGCCACAAAACAGTCATACAAAAGCAGCACATTCTCGTTTTTCTCCATACCCACCTTTCCTCTATCTGTGTGTGCCCCTGTGTGAAATAAGAGTGCCTGGTGTGTTTATATTTGGGTTTGAATTATACCATGGGCGGGAATGCAAGCAAGGTTGTTAAACCTTCCCTACTTGACATCATGTTGACCCATTTTGACC